>NC_143584.1:41749691-41904140 GCF_048544385.1 Mastigoproctus giganteus | reverse complement strand
AAGAAAAAGAACAGGTGCATGTATACTTGCGTGTACACCAATACTAGGAGTTTAGTAAATAAATTTGATGAATTTGAGGTATTGCTCAAAACATCAAAGGCAGATATTGTGGGGATTTCAGAGACGTGGTGTCACACAGACATAAGGAATGCAGAACTAGAATTTGGGGAGTACAATGTCTACAGAAAGGATAGACAGGATAGGAAGGGAGGAGGGGTTATGCTATTAGTTAAAAAACACATAATATCCAAGGAGGTGAAGCCAGTCGACATCGCTGGACAGTGCAGTGTCGAGTCAGTTTGGTGTGACATAAGCATTGGGAGATCAAAATTGAGAGTAGGAGTGTGCTATAGGCCTAATGACTCTGATGAGTATAATAAGAAACTGTTCGGAGAAATAGAGTGGGCCAGTAAATCAGAGAGTCTTATAATGGGGGATTTTAATTTCCCAGATATTGACTGGAATTTGGGGGCTGATCACTCACACAGTAGCAAGGCTTTTGTGGATTTATTGGATGATTGTTTTTCTACATCAGCATGTTCGGGAGGCAACTAGAGGGAGTAATACTCTTGATTTGATTATCAGTAGTGATTCTTCATTCATTAAGATCTGCAAATGAACCACATAGGTGGTAGTGATGTGATCACAGGTGTTGCTGAAGTGAGTGACGCAAGAGGTAACTACCATTAGGGATAAAGGGAAGGGGTATGCTTCGAAGGCGATACAATGTACTGAGGCGACTTCATGGAACTGAGACAGTGGGTTCAATCTGATGTATTGCCAAGCATTCAAAATGGGGAAATCAAGATCCAAAGAACTTATCTTGGAAGCTACTAGGCTTTACTACTACATACTAATAAATATTATTCAAGGTTTAGGCCTAAATGGATGTCAGATGAACTAATAAGGCATATGGCAGAGAAGAAAAATGCATGGGATACATACAAATTAACACGTGACACAGACAACCTATGATTAGATACAAGTTGACTTACCAAGTAAGGAGGTTAGGCAGGCGAAGGCAGATTACGAGAGATCCTTGCAAGGGATGCACGAAGAAAAACAGCAAAGCAGTTCTTTACTTATGTAAACTAAACTCTAGAAGGAAGGGGATGAATCAGATTGGTCCACTTGAGATCGATGGGTCAACTGTTGATGAAGCCCCTGTCAGCTCAGGTAGCTAACAAACTAAATGAATATTTGCATCGACATTCACACATGAGGAGTTATTCAGCGAGGGAATGCCAGGGGTGTATTCAACTCTAGCAGTAAGCTAGAGAATCTTGTAATAACTGAAAGCAAAGTGGAGGAGAAATTGTTGAAGATAAACACAAGAAAGGCACCTGGGGTGGATGGGATCTATCCAGTTCTATTAAAGGAGGCAGCAAAGGAAGTAAGCAAACCCTTAGCCATAATTATGAGAGCTTCCTTGGACTCAGGGGACGGTACCCATGGACTGGAGATGTGCAAATGTGACCCCAATTCACAAAGGGGGGATCAAAGGCTGACACAAGTAATTATAGACCTGTGAGTTTAACTTCTGTTCCCGGAAAATTAATGGAGGCACTGGTTAAAGAAGCACTGCAGGATCATCTAGACAAGACTTCAGTTATAGCTCGGACTCAGCATGGTTTTGTTAAGGGGAAGTCTTGACGGACAATTGATTGGATACTATGATGCAGCCAATAGCAGCACTAAGAATGATGCAGGGAATACTTGATATTATATACTTGGATCTTAGAAAGCTTTTGATACTGTTCAACATGGAAGTCTGCTTAGACAAGGCTTTGATAGTGTTCAATGGAGAGGCAAATTGCTGCTAGGTAGGGGGTTGAGGTTTGTGGAGGAAGAGGTGAGAGTGGTAATCAGAGAGTGAACATGTCATCGTGGACTATTTGAGTCTATGTAGTGGAGTCTCAGGGTTCAGTATTGGGTCCTTATTGTTTTCTGTATTTATAAATGATGATTGATGGTATATCAAGCTTAATGTCCAAGTTTGCAGACGATACGAAGGTGCTGGACTGATGCTGACTATGCTGCAACAACAGGATTTGGAAGGTAGCAGATGGGCTTCGAGGTGGCAAATGAAGTTTAACATTGACAAATGTAAAGTACTACATATGGGAAACAGCAACCCCAGAGCAACGTATCAACTCTGTGGTACTACACTGACAGTGGTAGAGAATGAAAGGGACCTGGGGGGTGGTTGTGCAGGCAGATATGAAGTTCTCTGAGCAGTGCAGACGGGCTGCAAGAGTGCTCATGGTGTATTGTAAATGATATATAGGAATTTTTCTAGCAGGGATAAGGAGGTGATTATTCCCTTGTATTAAGGGCACACTGAGTACAGGCCACCTCATAGAGTACTGTATAGCTGGGCCTGGAGCCTCATTCAAGAGGATGTAGAGCTGCTGAATACAGAGAAGGGCAACAAGATTGGTGAATGGTGACAAGGGTGTTATGAGAAGTTAACGTTGAATGTCTGGAAACTAGGCACAGCGAGGTGATCTGATAGAGGTGTACAAAGCCTTGAATGGTTTGAGCATGCTCAATGCTGATGGGATTCTTCCTCTTGCTCAGAATAATCGCCTGAGAGGGCATAAATTCAAATTGAGGAAAGACAGATGTAGGATAGATTGCGGAAATTTGCCTTTAGCCAGCGGGTGGTTGGTAGGTGGAACAGACTTCCATCCCTTGTCGTGGAAGTTGATAGGCTAAATAAGTTTAAGGCTCAGCTGGACAGGTATTTCGAACGAACAGAGGGGTGAAGTGGAAGTGGTTATTTTTATTTATTTATGTTACTTTTTTTTTTTTTTTTTTTTTGCTGATGCTGCATAAGCTTGCTTTCTTGCATCAAATGCCTCTACTAATGCTAATGCTAAAAATAAGAAATTAAAATGTTAGCTTAATTATACTGTAACATACACTTTTTTTTTTTTTTTTTTTTTGTATAAAGAGCATTTTTCCACAGAAACTTTCATTCATTAATAGCTCAGCATGGATGAGATGGAGATGGCAACTATGGATTATGTGGTGCTTGCTTCTGAGATAGTTTGTCAGACAGCCTTTGTTCCATATAATTGCAGTTTTTTTTCTTTTACTTTTAGTCTAATGGAAGTATTTTGCTAAATTTCTTAATATCTGTTAGCAAGCTTTCTGAATATTTTATGAAAATAACCCCAGGGGTTCAGATATGGTGAATATGGGCTTGGCACACCCAAGGTCCTGAGCTAGATATCTCTCAGGGTAACTCGGGAATTTTTTTTTTTTCGCTGGTGCAGCATAAGTCTCAGACTTCTTGCACCATATGGCTAATAATAATAATAATATTCTATTAAAAACTGTATTAAAAGTGAATTATTTTTGTTGTTTAATCAAATTTTATTGTATTGTTTCTGATAACCTTTTTAGTCCTTTTATAAATCCAAATTCAACTGAAAAATACTTTTACAGATCCAGAAAATCCTTCTTATTGATAATTATTATACTAGGATTACTGCTGTATATTGGTCCTTCTGCATTCAGATGGCTCAGGCAGAAAACACCAATAATGATAGGTAAGCATTTTCTCCATTTTTAATTATGTTGCCATTAACAAAGTGCAGCATGTTATTTTATACTAGACTACGCCAAACCCACATGTTTCCTACTAAAAATACTGAAATATAAACCTCATTCTACAAGTGGTGGATATAAAAATTGAAATGCTTGGGCACACGAACTCTACAGCATGCACATAAAGCAGGGGAACACCATACATGAATGATTAACTGGTCTCATGTTCAGATTTCTTCACAGCATTATTAACATACAGTGGATTCCGTTATTTGGGCCACCGGTTAATCGGGGCAGCTGTTTATTTGGGGCAAATCTTAAAAAACAGAAACCAATCGAGAAAATAGCCGGGGTTTACTTTGCTTGATTGGGACAAAATTCTGTTTAATCGGGGCAGGAGACCGCAGCACTGGAGATTACCCTACGATTTTCTCCGACCGTACCACGTAGTTCGGTCGAAATTCTGGAGGTCACAACCATAAAACAATAAAATCAATTAGCAGTCACCTGTTTATTGGACTTTTCTGTTAGTTGAAATCTATCATAAATGAACAGTAAACTCGATTTTACTGAATTTGCGATAATAACGACAGCTGGAATTCTATGGGTTATTATGGTGAAATGTGTTTACACTTCCATGAAATCTTCAATCATATAAAAAAATTAATTTTCAGATCTTTTCTTCATTCCTATTTTTAAAGCTTTGTAACTCGTTACTCCATTCTCACTTGTGTGTATTGTGTTACTTGCAATTTGTGTGTGCTGTGTTCTTTGTTATTGATTGCTTTTCTTTTTACTGTTTTAAATTTTACCCCACCCACAAATGTCAGTGAACAGAAATGTCAACTAGTAGCATTAGCATTAGTAGAGGCATTTGATGCAAGAAAGCAAGCTTATGCAGCATCAGCCAAACAAAAATAAAGTAAAATAAATAAATAAAAAATAACCACTTCCACTTCACCCCTCTGTTCGTTCGAAATACCTGTCCAGCTGAGCCTTGAACTTATTTAGGCTATCAACCTCCACTACAAGGGATGGAAGTCTGTTCCACCAACCAACCACCCGCTGGCTAAAGGCAAATTTCCACACGTCTATCCTACATCTGTCTTTCCTCAATTTGAATTTATGCCCTCTCAGGTGATTATTCTGAGCTAGAGGAAGAATCCCATCAGCATTGAGCATGCTCAAACCATTCAAAGCTTTATACACCTCTATCAGATCACCTCGCTGGTGCCTAGTCTCCAGACACTGTAATTTGCAAAACTTAAGCCTTTCTTCGTAAGAGCACCCCTTTGTTCCATTCACTAATCTTGTTGCCCTTCTCTGTACTCGTTCCAGCAGCTCTACATCCTTCTTGAAATGAGGCCTCCAGACCTGTATACAGTACTCTAGGTGTGGCCTGACCATTGCCTTATACAAGGGAATAATCACCTCCTTATCCCTGCTGGGAAAATTCCTGTATATCATTGACAATACTCCATGAGCTACTCTTGCAGCCCGTCTGCACTGCTCAGAGAACTTCATATCTGCCTGCACAACCACCCCCAAGTCCCTTTCATTCTCTACCACTGTCAGTGTGGTACCACAGAGTTAATACGTTGCTCTGGGGTTGCTGTTTCCCATGTGTAGTACTTTACATTTGTCAATGTTAAACTTCATTTGCCACCTCTCAGCCCATCTGCTCAACCTTTCCAGATCCTGTTGCAGCAGCATAGTGTCAGTAGTGTCCTTGACAACCTGCCAACCTTTGTATCGTCTGCAAACTTGGACATTAAGCTTGATATACCATCATCAATATCATTTATAAATACAGAAAACAATAATGGACCCAACACTGAGCCCTGAGGGACTCCACTAATAACATTAGTCCACGATGAGCAGTGTCCATTGATTACCACTCTCTGTCTTCTCCCCCTCAACCACCCCTTTATCCATAGCAGCAATTTGCCTCCAATGTCACACTGCTCCAATTTGTACAGCAGTCTTCCGTGTGCAACAGTATCAAAAGCCTTTCTAAGATCCAAGTATATAATATCAAAGTTATTCCCTGCATCCAGTTCTTTTGTGACTGCATCATAGTATCCAATCAAATTGGTCAAGGCAAGACTTCTCCTTAACAAAACCATGCTGTGTCTGAGCTATAACTGAAGTCTTGTCTAGATGATCCTGCAGTGCTTCTTTAACCAGTGCCTCCATTAATTTTCCGGGAACAGAAGTTAAACTAACAGGTCTATAATTACTTGTGTCGCCCTTTGATCCTCCTTTGTGAATTGGGGTGACATTTGCCCATCTCCAGTCCATGGGTACTTCCCCTGAGTCCAAGGAAGCTCTCATAATTATAGCTAAGGGTTTGCTTACTTCCTTTGCTGCCTTCTTAATATAACTGGATAGGTCCCATCCACCCCAGGTGCCTTTCTTGTATTTATCTTCAACAATTTCTCCTCCACTTTACTCTCAGTTATTACAAGATTCTCTAGCTTACTGTCAGAGTTGAATACACCTCTGGCATTCCCCTCGCTGAATAACCCTCATGTGAATGTCGATGCAAAATATTCATTTGGTTTGTTAGCTACCTGAGCAGGATCATCAACAGTTGACCCATCGATATCAAGTGGACCAATCTGATTCATCCCCTTCCTTCTAGAGTTTACATAAGTAAAGAACTCTTTGCTGTTTTTCTTTGCTTCCCTTACCAAAGATTTCTTGTAGTCTGCCTTTGCCTGCCTAACGTCCTTTGTAACTTGGTTACAGATCAACCTGTATCTATCATAGGCTTCTGTGTCATGTGTTAATTTGTATGTATCCCATGCATTTTTCTTCTCTGCCATATGTCTCATTAGTTCATCTGACATCCACTTAGGCCTAAACCTTGAACAATATTTCTTAGTTGGTATGTAAAGCCTAGTAGCTTCCAAGATAAGTTCTTTGAATTTGCTGTTGGTAACATCATCAGTTGGTCCCACTGTATAGAATTTAAATACTGTCTCAGTCCATCGTAGTTGCCTTTACGAAAGCAAATACCCTTCCCTTTACCCCTAATGGTAGTTATCTCTTTGAGTAAATCCCACTTCTGCACACTGTGATCACTGCACGTAGTGGTTCATTTACCTGCAGATTCTTAATGCATGAAGAATCACTACTGATAATCAAATCAAGAGTATTACTCCCTCTAGTTGCCTCCCAAACATGCTGATGGAGAAAACAATCATCCAATTAATCCACAAAAGCCTTGTTAGCGTGTGTGACCAGCTCCCAAACTTCCATCCCTTGTCGTGGAGGTTGATAGCCTGAATAATTTTAAGGCTCAGCTGGAGAGATATTTCGAACGAACAGAGGGATGAAGTGGAAATTTTTTATTTATTTATTTATTTATTTTTTTTTTTTTTTTGGCTGATGCTGCATAAGCTTGCTTAATTACTGAATTATAATTACTGAAACGTAGAACTGGGATATTATAAGATTATATTAACCAATCAGATTAATGCCAAGTATCTTTTCCATGGTTGGCTAATTATGTATATTTTTTATTGAATTTAATATTTATGTTTAACCATTGTTGCCTAGGGTCCGGTTTGATCTTGGATTGCTTCAGGTATTTTAAACTACAGGACGGCTTCTACATTTCTACATTTTTACAATTTAACATTATTTCATTCCTGCATAATATATATATATATATATATAGGTATAGGTATATATATATTGAGGTACTATCACCTTCCTATAACCTTGTTTCCGTTCTCCTTTCTTTAGCATAGCTGACTATCTTTTATCATCAAATAACAAGTTTATAAAGCATTATTGGTTCTCTACTATCACCATTATTTGGTTTTTACATTGTTTTCATGGTCTGGGCTATCGGTCGGGCTAAAGTCATCTAGCTTGTTAACCACCTTAAAATTGTTTCCCCCCCACCTTATCTAAATATCTCATACTATAATCTAGTATATCTTAACGAATTATATATCCTTATGATACCTTATGATTCATCAGGTATAACAAGCAGAGGACAACAGAAACTGATAGCTCGCTAATTGTAGGTAAACACATTGCAAGGGTTAGCCCTCGATAAAGTCCTTTGTAATGTGTATCCACCAATCTATACTGCAATTGGCTTGACATGGGAATTTAGTAATTATCCTTATTTATTTGTTTTATTTTGCCTATAACAATTATATGTTTCCCTACTAGGTTATACCATGGACCAAAGTCAGCTAGGATTGATATCACATCCCTTAGTTACCACCTACTCGTTCATACTATGTTCATAGTTATTAAGACTGATGTAATGTTTTATCTAGACATTGATGGCATTAATCAGCTCTTCTCACCTTTATTAGGTCTTTGATTTTTTGGTTTTTGCTATAGTTTCCACTGTTTGCATCACCTTCACAATTGAATATTTTACCTTTCAACTGTTAACTATTTGCCATATCTACTATATATATATATATATATATATATATATATATATATATATATATATATGTGTGTGTGTGTTATGAAAACCCCAAACACGAAAGGTATTAGAACCTATACTACTTAGTACAGTGCTTGGGTTGGAGGTTGAGAAGATGAGAGAAGATATTTGTTGACATTAGACTTGAACTTCTGTAGACTGCAATTTTCAGGAAATACGTGTGAAGGAAGGTTGTTCCAGAAAACGGCAGTTGAATGAATAAACGAGGAAGATAAAAAGTTGGTTCTGAGAGTTGGAAGTTGGATAGTAAATGGATGTTGGTGGCACATGATCTGACTGTTTTGAAAGAGAGAGCGGGAATTATAGAAGCCAATTCAGAAGAACAGTGCCCATGGAAGTATATGTAGAAGAGGCATGCAGCAGAAACAGTAAGTATATGAGACAGAGAGTGGAGACACTCAGAGAGGAGTCATTAATTAACCTAACTGCCCTCTTCTGAATGGAATCTAGAATCCTGAGAGAGGTTTTGGGGGCACCGCCCCAGATGTGGGAACAGTATTCCATGGTAGGGCGGATTTGCGATTTGTACAGAGTGAACAGCTGTTTGGAAGAAAAGTAACGCCGAGAACGAAAAAGAAAACCACTTTTTTTAAATGCAGAGGAAACAATATTTGTAATGTGCTTGTGCCGTGAAAGATTAGAAGTCAGGGTAATCCACAAAAGAGATATATAATTTTGCATAGAAATCGGAGTGTCACCAAAGATAAGCATAGGAGCAGAAGAATCCTTTTTGCGAGATATAAGACAACACTGAGTTTCAGAAGGATTGAAATCAACTAAGTTGTCTATGCCCCACTGGAGAATTACCTGGAGATTGGCATTTAAGGAATTGGTAGCGGATGTTCAAGAAGCTGAAGCTGATTGAGCTGGGAAAGTGGAATACAATGTGCTATCTTCAGCAAAACTATGGATAGGATTTCCATTCAATGGAAGAAGGTTATTAATATACAAGAGGAAAAGAGTGGGCGAAAGAACTAAACCTTGGGGTACACCAGCATTAGTGGAGAAGTTAGAAGACAGAGAGCCATCTACCATCACCCTCAGTGAGCAATCAGAGAGAAAACTGGATAACAAATTACAAAAACAGTTGGCAAACCATAAGATGGAAGCTTGTTTAGAAGATCTTCATGCCAAACATGATCAAAAGCCTTTGAGATGTCATGAGCAACTGCTTCTGTTTCACCAAACTTTTCCATTGAATTTGTCCATATATCGGTAACATAAGCCAAAATATCACCACAGGATCAATACTGACGGAATCCATAATGGCGATCGTTGATCAGACGGAAGGTTTCTAGGTATTTTAAGGGTTGGCAGTTAATTGATTTCTCCATTACTTTAAAAACCAGTAGAAGTAATTGCAATGGGATGATAATTGGGTGGGAGGGACGTGTCACCCTTTTTACGAACTGGCTGGATATCAGCAAATTTCCAAGCAGAAGGAAAAACATCTTTGGAATAAGAAATTTCAGGAGCATAGGTTTTGAGAACAAGTGGAGATTCATCAAATCGAGATTCGTCAAAATTCTTTTGACATCCTTTGACGGAAGACCACACGAGGCATTGAATGGAGCATGTTGGGAATGGTGGGAAGTGTTTTACCAAGATCATTAATACATGAGTTGGAAGAAAAATGGGATACTCACAGGTCCGCTTTATCCTTGGATGAAATGACAACAGACCATGTGGTTTTGATAGAGGTGGGAGCAGAGATGGGCAAGAGACCAAAATGCTCGGCTACCATTAGGGCAAGAAACAAGCTTTCTTTTTAGCCTGTTCAAAATCTAGTTTGGATTGATTAATGACCACTTTACAATTGTTGCGAGCTTTGGTGTAGGCAGAAAATGAAACTGTAGAATTGGAAACAAGCCAATTACGATAGGCAACATTCTTCTCTTGAACAGCCTTAGCACATTTATTGGAAAACCAAGGTTTAGACAAAGGACGCGAGTTTAAAGTGGAGTGTGGAATAAAGGATTCCATTCCTACAAGAATAATTTAACTCACACAATATGAGCAAACGTAGACATCAGAAGTTTTGAAACAGTAATCCGACCAAGGAAAAGAAGAAAAGAAATCTTGCAGGTCATTCCATTTTGCATTCCTGTAATGGCAACCAATACAAGCTTGGGAATAGCCATGAGATAAATGCTCCATTGGAGAAGAGACAATCACCAAGTTGTGATCTGAGGTACCTAAAGAAGAACTTAGAAAGGTTGTTTGTGAGAAAAAGATCAAGCGTGTTGGCTGTATGGTTGGCATTGTCCGGTATTCTTGTAGGTAAATGAACAATCTCTGAAAGGTCATTATTAATTGCAAAAGCCTCAGCATCTTGACCAGCTCGGTCAGTGTGACTAGAAAACGGAAGCCAGCTTGAGTTGTGAACATTAAAATCTTAATTAAAGTTGGACTGGAGAAAGTCAAGTTACAAAGACAGAAAGTCAAAGAGTTCCAAGTGATTAGTGGATTTGGAAGAACGGTAGTGACAACAGATGAATTTGACTCAATGAGGTAGAGAGATTTTAAGCCAGAAAAGATCGAAAAGAGGAGATTCCAAATTACCAAGTCTCTGACAGGGAATATCAGAATGGACATATGCACAAGTACCACCTTTGAGGCGAAAGGAATCATACAGCGAATAATGTGGGCAACTGAGATGAGCAGTAGTTGAATCAACTGATAACTGAGATTCTGTCAGAAAAAGTACATGGGGTTTGGCAGACTGCAAGTGGAAATGGACATCGTTGAGATTAGAATTGAGACCACGAATATTTGTGAAATGAACTAGAAAGTGTTTGAGAGGGTTAGATCTTTTTGCAGATAAGCTTACTCTCTTAGTTTGACAATTCATGGTGTATTCAATTGTAAGGGGGGGGGGGGCATGCTGTATGAAGTAATGAAATTTTTGGATATGGCGTACATATGGTAAGAATATACCCAGATCCTTGACATAACGTGCCCTCGACAATGGCCCCGCATGCACACCACTCGGACTCCCTCCAGTCACTATCTGGCAGAGTAGAGGTAGCAAGATTATACACTAGCTGATCCGAAAGCCTCCTAAAGAGTTACCAATATATTCGGTCCGGTGTACTAACTAGCGGCTGATGAACATCTCGCCATGATGTTCATCATGATGGAAGAGATGGGGAAGGGTTGACCGGAACTTAACTTTGGAGACTAATCATGGGTTCCACCACTTCAAGCCTCCAATAAGCAAAGTGGTGGTATTGCACCGGTAGATGAGAATCATCTACCACCTAGTATTTCATGGTAACACCGAGGGGCTGCATTCCTCCATGTGGTGTGGGTGCCACACCTTGCCCCTGCTTACATTGGTTCATACCTGCGTGGTTACCCAGTGTGCTTGTGCATGGACGTTATACCCAGGATTACTAACAGTCTCACCATCGCAATGGTGCAAGCAGAGGATTTGGCTGTCACAGCCTGTCTGGACTTCGCCGAAATTGGGTCTACTTGACTTGAATGTAACCCGAATATCAGTTCCATCAGCTTTTTAGACTCCCAGGTAGCAAGTACAGCTTATCTGGCATATCTGAGAGAATGTTTGTGAAAACCTCATGGACTAAAGTCTAATGTATTAGTGGAGCCTGAGGGATCAGTGCTGGGCCCATTGTTGTTTTCTTTATTTATTAATGATATTGATGATAGTATATTAGCATTAGCATTAGTTGAGGCATACAATGCAAGAAAGCAAGATTAAGCAGCATCAGCCAAAATAAACCATTCATTTCATCCATCGATTCACTTCAAATGCCTGTCTAGCTCAGCCTTAAATTTATTTAAGCTATCAACGTCCAGAACAAGAGATGGAAGTCTGTTTCAGGAATAAACTACCCGCTGGCTAAAAGCAAATTTCCGCACATCTGTTCCAAAACTGTCTTTCCTCAGTGTGAATCTCTGCCCCCTGAGGTTCATAATCTGAGCAAGAGGAAGAATCCCATCAGAACTGAGCTTGCCCATCCCTTTCAATGCTTTATAGACATCATTCATATCACCTTGCAGATGCCTAGTCTCCAGGCACTGCAATTAGTAGAACTTAAGCCTTTCGTGGTAAGAGCACCCCCTTTGTTCCCCTCATTAATCTTGTTACCCTTCTTTGTACTCGTTCTTGCAATTCTACATCCTCCTAAAATGAGACCTCCAACCCTATATACAGTACTCAAGGCGTGGCCTGACCGTGGCTTTGTACAACGGGATAATCACTTCCTTGTCTCTGCTAGCAAAATTCCTATATATCATTGACAAGACCCTCTGAGCTGCTCTGGCAGTCTGTCTGCACTGCTCAGTGAAATTCATATCTGACTGCACAATTACTCCCAGGTCTTTTTCATTCTCCACTCCCCTGAGTGTAGTTACCACACAGTTGGTACGTTTCTCTTGGGTTACTGCTAACCATATGCAGTACTTTGCATTTGTCATTGTTAAAGCTCAGCCCATTTGCCCAACATAATCTAGATCCTGTTTCAGTAGCATACTGTCTTTACAACGTTGCCTACCTTTTTATCATCTGCAAACTTGGACATTAAGCCTGATATACCATCATCAAATAACTGATGATTACACAAAACAATGGGCCCAGCATCAAACCCACATAGTATCCAATCAAATTGGTTAGATAAAACCTTCCTTTAACAAACCCATGTCCACTAATAACATTAGCCCATGAAGAGTCCATTGACTAACACTCTCTGTCATCTCCCACTCAACCATCTCTTTATTGATTGTAGCAACTTGCCCTTAATGCCATACTGCTCCAATTTGTACAGCATTCCATGTGCAACAGTATCAAAAGCTTTCCTGAAATCCAAGTATATGATAACAAAATTATTTTTTGCATCCAGTTCCTTTGTGACCATATTATAGTATCCAATCAAATTGGTTAGATAAAACCATCCTTTAACAAACCCATGCTGTGTCTGAACTATTACTAGAGTATTGTCTAGTTGATCCTGCAATGTTTGTTTCACCAGTGACCATTATTTTCGCCAGAACACAAGTTAAACTAACAAATCTTTGTGAATTGGGGATAAATTTGCACACCTTCTGTCCATGGGGACCTCCTCTGAATCCAAGGAAGCTCTCATAATTATGGCAAAGAGTTTGGTTATTTCCTTTGCTGTCTCCTTTAATATAACTGGATAGATTCCATTAATCCCGGCTGCCTTCTTTATGTTTAACTTCAACAATTCCTCCTCCACTTTGCTCTCGGTTATTACAAAATCACCTCACTTCCTGTTATAGTTTGATAAACTTCTGGCTTTCCCCTGCAAAATACTCATTCAGTTTATCACCTACCTGAGCAGGATCATGAATAGTTGAACCATCTATATTAATTGGACCAATCTGATTCATCCCTTTCCTTCTAGAGTTTATAAGTAAAGTCTTTGATGTTTTTCTTACCATCCTTTGCCTAAGATTTTTCGTAATCTGCCTTCACATGCCTAACTTCCTTTGTGACTTGATTACAGAGTAGCTTATATCTGCCATAGGCTTCTGTGTCACCCGATAATTTATATGCATCCCAGACATTTTTCTTCTCTGCCACAAGCCTCATTATTTCATCTGACATCTATTTAGGCCTAACCTGTGAACAGTATTTCTTAGTTTGTAAGAAAAGCCTACGAGCTTCCAAGATTAAGTCCCTGAAGGCTTCCCATTTAGAATTCATGGTTGGGAACGTCATCAATTTATCCCACTGCATAGAATTAAAAACTATCTGAGACCACTATAGTCACCTTTATGAAAGCAAAAACCCTTCCCTTTACCCTTCCCATCTTTAAGTAAATCCGACATCAGTATATTGTGATCACTGTCACCCAATGGTTCCTTTATCTGCAAATTCTTAATGCATGAAGAATCACTGCTTATAATCAGATGAAGTCTATTACTCCCTCTGGATGCCTCTTGAACATGTTGCTCTAGAAAACTGTCATCCAATAAATCCACAAAAGTCTTGCTTGTGTGAGAATGACTAACCCACAAGTTCCAGTCAGTATCGTGAAAGTTACTGACCTCCTTTAATTTAACTGGATAGATCCCATCCACCTCAGGTGCCTTTATTAGGTTTAAGTTCAATAATTTCTCTTCCACTTTGCTCTCAATTATTACATTTTGGCGCATTATAGCCTTAGTTGCTAATGCGCTAATAAAACCCAACAACCAACCAACCAATCTCAGAAACAAAATCATTAGCTCCCTGTTAGTTTAATAAGCTTCTGTCCACCACTTCCTTACAGAATTCCTCATGTATGAATGTAGATGCAAAATACTTGTTCAGTTTGTCAGCTACCTGAGCAGGATCATCAACAGTCAAACCATCAATGTCAAGTAGCCCTACCTGATTTATCCCCTTCCTTCTAGAGTTTATATAAGTAAAGAAGGTTTTGCTCTTTTTCTTTGAATCCTTTTCCAAAAATTTCTCATAATCTGTCTTTGCTTGCCTAACCTCCTTTGTGATTTTATTACAGACTAGCTTATTCCTACCATAGGATTCTGTGTCTCCTGATAATATATATGCTTACCATGCATTTTTCTTCTCTGCCCCGAGTCTCATTAGTCATCTGACATCCATTTAGGCCTAAACCTTGAACAGTATTTCTTAGTTGGTGTGAAAAGCTTAGCAGCTTCCAAGATTAATTCCTTGAATGCTTCCCATTTAGAATTTGCTGTTGGTAACATCATTAGTTGGTCCCACTGTATAGAATTGAAAAACTATCTGAGACAACTATAGTTACCTTTCCAATTGCAAAATCCCTTCCCTTTACCCTTGATGGTAGTTACAGCTTTAAGTAAATTCCACATCAGTACACTCTGATTACTGCCACCTAGTGGTTACTTTATCTACAAATTCTTAATGCACGAATAATCAATGCTGATAATCAGATCAAGCGTTCAAGTTTCCTCTTGAACATGCTACTGTAGAAAACAGTCATCCAATAAATCCACAAAAGTCTTGCTAGTGTGCAAATGACTAATCCAGAAGTTCCAGTAAGTATCCGGAAGGTGCTTCCGTAAGCAGGTGGGCGGGAGCAGCAGCAGTGCGTTGCACACGCTTCTTGATTAGACCGGGATTCAAGCCCATGACCACCAAATAGGCCAAAAGAAATACCTAACACAGTGATTTTCAACCTTTTAATATATACCTATATAATAATTTTATTCTTTATATAGAGGTACTAAATAAAGATCAATTATAGATCACCACATTAGGCGAAATATCAGCCTAATGTGGAATATCAGTCTAAATGTTTTTGTAGATGTTACAAAATTTGGCTGGGTTGTTAATGACAATAATCAACGTATACTACTGCAACAACTAGAAAAATTGGCAGATGGTGTGAAAAATAGGACTTCAAGTTTAACTTTGAAAATGCAAATACTACATATTGGTAATCACAGATTAAAAGACCAAATGTTTGTTTGGTTTGTTAATCTGGGATTACTACTACAAAGTGTATTTCAGATTACTGTTAATCTGGGGTTACACTGACATGAGCTTTCCTGGCAGTGTCTGCTTGCTCTCTGCACACTGCCAGGAAAGCTCATAGGGTTTCATTAATAATATACAGGAATTTTGATAAGGAAGTAATTATCCCATTGTACAAGATAATGGTTATCCTTCATATTCAGCAATGCATGCAGGTAGTGGTCCTCATTTTAGGAAGGATGTAGATTTGCTCGAACGAGTGCAGAGAAGAGAACAATATTGGTGATGAAAACAGAAGGGGGCTCTTACCAAGAAAAGCTTACCATTTCTTTCAAAACCATAGGCTTGCTGTTCCTAGGGAGGTGCCCTTCACCCCGTCCCCATCAGGCTCCTGCTATGAGTTAGTTCCCCAAATATCTCCTCCTGTCAGCCTTGGTCCTGGCCAGGGGTAAATCCTATTTGGAGGTGAATTGATTTTTCTGCTCATAGTGTAACAAAAATGGTCCCATTCGTGTTTACACATTATGGGAACCCTCTCTATGTCCTAAAAAAAAATTTTTGAAGAAATATATATTAATTCCTCTAACTCAGAGGTTCCCAAACTTTCACGACACCCTTAGTGTCCCAGTAATTTTTTCACGGCACCTCTAGGCCAAAAGAAATAACTAACACAGTGATTTTCGACCTTTTAATATATACCTATATAATAATTTTATTCTTTATATAGAGGTACTAAATAAAGATCAGTTATAGATCACCACAAAATTTAAAATATACGGTACAATGGATACTGTACACCTTTTTATAATGAAATAAATGTATAAATTTCAAAAAAAATAAAATAATAATAATAACTTTAAGTAACTTAAACCACAATTACACGACATCCCAAGAATGTTGTTGCGGCACCCCGTTGAAAACCACTGCTCTAACTCATAGACTAGCAATGGGTGGGAGCTCTTTTTGGCTAAATTAGTAACAAACGGGTCATGGGAACTAGCTGAAAACCCCTGGAGAAAGGTAATTTTACCTGCTCTCCACAATGGAACCATTACAATAAATGTTCAACCCTCCTATCTTCTGCTTCTGATGACTGCTTTCAGCTCCTTGAACAGTATTTCTTAATTAGAATGAAAAGCCTAGTTGCCTCCAAAATTAAGTCCCTGAAGGCTTCCCATTTAGAATTCGACGTTGGTAACATCATCAGTTGATCCCACTGTACAGAATTTAAAAACTGTCTGAGACCCCTGTAGTCACCTTTACGAAAGCAAAACCCTTCCCTTTAGCCTTGATGGTAGTTACATCTTCTACAAATTCTTAATGCATGAATAATCACTGCTGATAATCAGATCAAGAGTATTACTCGCTCTGGTTGCCTCTCGAACATGTTGCTGTAGAAAACAGTCATCCAATAAATCCACAAAAGTTTTGCTAGTGTGCAAGTGACCAATCCACAAGTTCCAGTCAATATCAGGAAAGTTAAAATCCCCCATTATAAGACATTTTGATTTACTAATCCACTCTTTCTCTGCACAATTGCTCATTATACTCATCAGATTCATTAGGCCTATAACACACACCTACTCTCATTTTTCCTTTCCCAGTGCTTATGTCACACCAAACAGACTCTACATTGCATTGTCCACCGACATCAATTGGATGCACTTCCTTAGATTTTTTGTTTCTTAACTAACAGCATAACCCTTCCTCCCTTCCTATCCTTTCTGTACACATTTTATTCCCCAAATTCTAGTTTTGCACTGCTTATGTCTGTGTGACACCATGTCTCTGATATCCCAACAATATTTGCCTTTGATGTCTTGACTAGCACTTCAAGCTCATCAAATTTATTAACTATACTCCTAGCATTGATGTACATGCAAGTATACATGCCTGTTTCTACTCTTAGTTACCATAACACAGACCATGTATTTATTTGTTCCACTATGACTCCCAGCAGTCCTGGAAATCTCCATTGCCTTGCTTTCCAGGCTGCTGCTCATTCTAATAGAAGCAGTGCAAGAATCACTTTTGCCTCTGCCTGCGGCCACTGTTAACTTTTTAGTCTGTGTATCCCCCTCCCAATCTAGCAGTTTTCCGAACCATCTAACACTGCATCGATAGCCTCAGAAAATAATCTTGCACCCTTTCTATTTAATTGTACCCCATCCCTGTAGAAGCAGTCTCTGCTGTCAACGAGCACAGACCAAGCTGAAAAAAATTCTACCCCTTGAGCCTTGCACAATCTCTCCAGGGCCGAATTGAATGACAAGGCTGTCATCGTATACTCCCTCCTATCGTGTCTTGGCAGAATTGCAGAGACTTTCACATTCAACCCTAACTCGTGACTTTTTTTCAACATTGAAAAAAAGTCTCTTCCTACACTTGATTCCTCCGCCTTGACTTATGCTCAAGTAATATATGGTTCACCTAGTTCCCCAGCACCTGAACTAAAGATCATCTCTTCCTTAACAACCACTGTTGCAACCAAGCCTGCTTCAGCTCCTGCTCAACAGAATGTTATTATTCTAAAGGTAGAAGAAAACTTTAATCTGGGTTCAAGCCAAGCTATCAAATCAGAAGTGACCAAGGCATTGAAGGAAAATGCAAAGGACATTAAAATAAAAACTATGAGGCTTATTTGTAATAAGGGCATTGTTATAGAGACTGACTCTGGGGCTGATGCAGCAAAGATTGAATCGTTACCAGCCTTGTCTAAAGTGGGGATCTCCTCATCACCCCCTAAAAAATCTGACCCAGTCATACATATTTTTGATGGGGAGAAGGACTTATCCAAAGAAGAGTTTCCTGAAGATCTTTACTTCAAAAATCGGCCAGACCTCAATATTACACTTTAGGAACTTACTAAGGAACTGTCATTTCGATTTACCACTAAGTGTATATCCAAAAGTGGTATACATTGGGTCATTAGCATTTCTCCTCGGCTATATAAATTAAAAGTTACAGAGTCTGCATCGGGTTTACTGTCCACAAATTTAGATCTTTTGTTGTGGTGACGAAATGTTACTCTTGCCTAAGCTTCGGCCATACAACTACCACATGTTGACAGGAGTCCCCCCACTTGTGGTCACTACTCTAAGCATGGTCATGTGTTTAGCGAATGCCCAAATACCTCTGAACCTCCAGTAAGTGCAAATTGCAAATCTAGAAAGGACTCCAGCCACTCTGTTCAAGATTCACAATGCCCAGAGTTTATAAGAGCTAAAGAATTGATAAGATTAAGAACCAACTATGAGAAATGCATCTTATAACCATTCTGCTACTGCAGATGGCTCTATAGCTTCTGACTTGCATATCCTTCAACTTAATGCACACAAGTCTTGTCTAGTTGCAGATGAAGTTCGGCAATATCTGGATGTTCACCAATTTGACATACTGGCCCTTCAAGAACCATGTTATCATCAAGGCAAAGTTTCCGCCTGCCCTCTGCCCATGTGTGTCATTCAGCCCGATCATGTTGAGCCCTGCTCTGCGTTTGTTATCTCAAACGCTAATCTGAATGTTGTCAAAATTAATAGCCTTACCACACAACATGCTATTTGCATTCTTGTTTCCACCTCTAGTACCTCTTATTTCCTAGTTTCTTTATACTGTCCACCTACTTCTCATATCACTGTTTATCTTCAATACTTTGATAATCTTATTGCTGCTGTTCGTTCCACACACCTTTTCATCATGTCAGATGCAAAGTCTCTACGCTGGTTCTCATCTTCCTTTAATGCTAAAGGCAGACTTATCGAAGAATTCTTACTCTCTCATCACCTTGTTACTCTCAGCCAGCCTGACGTGCCTTGTACCTTCAGCTCTACATCTGGAGAGAGTAATATTGACATAACTGTGACTGCATATGCCAATGCTTCCACTGTTTCTGATTGGTCTGTTAACTGTGGCATTTGCTCTAGTGATCACAGAGCTATTACCTTTGTGATTAAGTCTTCTTCTCAGGACACTTCTTTTCTTTTGCAGGACCTTCGCCACTTTTCCCTTAAATGTATATTATGGCCTCTTTTTGATGATTCTCTCCAGTTCTCATTCACAGACTCTATGTTGAATATTATTGCTAATTATTCTGCATCTGACTATGCAATGTATGTCCAGGATGGTTTGTTTATAAGGCCTGCTCTCATGCTGCAAAGAGGAAAGTGTTGCCTAAACATCCAACACCGTGGTGGAGTCGTGACTTGACCATCTTATGCTGTCATGTGTTTTGTGCTCGCCAGTCCTTCTAACGACGTTGTACAGCTGGCCAACCGCAGATGTTGAGCAGCTTAAAAATGAATATCGCAACCTCAAAAGGCAATATGCCAAGGCCATAAAGGACAGTAAAAGATCCACTTGGAAAACATTTTTTAACCTCAGATAATTCTGACCCTTGCTGTCTCGTTCATCGTTTCTCTAAAAACAAGGCTGACCCTCCACAAAGTTACCACTTTGTTGACTCTCACAATGCTGAAACTCTGACTTGGACTAACACTGTCAATGCCGTACTTGATGCACTTCTTCCTTCAGATGACCCATGCTGTGATCTTCCTATTCACCAACAAATTAGGTCTCTCAACGGTGCCTGTCTTACTTCCGAATTCACTCCTTGCTTCAGCCAGGCGGAGGTTGATTTGGCAATCAATAATAATTTTTTATTATTGATTGCCAAATTTTTATTAAGCATTTTTATTAAGCAACTACACAAACTGTATCCATCTGTCTTTGTCACACTGTATAATGTTGAATGAGGCAACTTTTCCTGTCCTTTGGAAGATGGGATTTTTAAAATTAATTTCCAAATCTGGTAGTCCTATTTCTGCTAAAGCCTAGCGTCCTGTTGCGTTATTGTCCAACTTGGGTAAAAGTCTTGAGCGACTTATTGCTACCTGTCTAGATGGTCTATTTACTGAATGCTCATTAAAGTCCTCTGACCAGTTTGGTTTTCGTCCAGGCCATGGAACTGAGGAGGTTTTGGTTGAACTTCTCTCCAGAGTAAACAGCTGCACATTTAAATATACTATGGCTATTTTCATAGATTTCTCTGTAGCCTTTGACTCCCTTTGGCGGGATAGTTTGTTTGCTCACCTCAGGGCTGCTCAATGCTCCTCACAACTCTACAACTTAACCTGCAACTACTTTCTCCACAATTCTTTACAAGTAATTTCTGTAACTCAGCAACTTTGTTGCTGAGGCTGCCCACATGGTTCAGTGTTTGGTCCACTCATCTGGAATTTGATTCTAGTTCAACTCTCAATGCTTCTAAAATAGCATATGCCAATGATTTAACCCTTCTTGTCCTTGGTAATTCTCGTGTTTCTTTGGAAAGTACTGCCAGTAGCATTATGAATAATCTGTGCTCTTGGTCCATTATTAATAAACTTTCCATTTCTTCTAACAAGACTAAGTTTCTTTATCTTAAGGGAAACCTTAACATTTTCAGGCCTCCAACTGTTAAACTTTTTGATCATTCTCTCTCCCCATCATTGACTCACATAAATTTTTGGGTATTATTATAGATCGTAAGTTAAATTTCCAGGAACATCTTCCACCTTCATAATAAAATAGCCAAGTATACATCTGTGCTTGTCCGTCTTTTGCATCACTCCTGGGGTATTAACTATCATACCCTTTGTCTTTTGTACAAAGTGGTGTTTGTTCCGATCTGTACCTATGGCACTGGCACCTGTTTTTGGTATACTAAGAAGATTATCATCCAAGAGAAACTCTCCTCTGTCCAGAGACGTATGCTCTTAATGATGAGTTGTGGGAACTGGGTCTTTCATAATTTTTAGCTTTTCTAATATCCCTATACTTTGAAACCCAAATTGGTAGATGGTTATAATTTTTCAAGAAAAAGAACAACTGGTACCTCAAATCCTCCAAAGTCTACGATTATGAGGTTTTCTTTTATATTTCCCCAACCAGGATAAGGCTGTGTGTATTTCTCTTGAATGATGAGACATTTTTATTATCAACTTAACGAAATTTATTGCACTGTTAGAATCATATGGAAAATGCAAACACTAAATTAATCATAAATATACAGTCACTCACTGCTTTCTTCTACTCTACATAATTATAATGCTCTCATATACTTCTTTCCTTCCCATGCATTTATAACCATCTAAAACATATGAGCAGTAATAAATACTAAATTAACTAGCCTATACCATTGTTCAATTCATGCTCCTTCACAGTAATACATATGGATAATCTCTACTTTCACATGCACATATAATTATCTTTTTTTTTTTTTTTTCTATCCCTTTTTCTACATGCATATGATTAAAGGTATATTGTTATCCCCTTTTTTTAATCAAACTCTTAGAAATGCTTCACAACCTAAACATATATTTACGTATATATATATATGTACATGATTAAATTATATTCCCTGTCTCTCTCTCTCTTGATACACATGAACATCAAATTGGGCATATAACCTTCTCTGACCCTCAGATCTCTCAGTGGGTTATGAACAAACTGGTGCTCCACTCAGAATACAATTTGTTAATGACAATAACAGCAAAGGTAAAGAAAGCCAACGTGAGAACAACGAGAAAAGGAGAAAAGTCAGATAACTTACGCAGAAAATTAGTTTCCCGATACGGCACTCTAGCACTGCTCGCTCAGTAAACAAATGGTAGGTGTTATCAGTGTGGAGCAAAATCGAGAACGATATATTGATTGACAGGTAGGCGTGGCAAATGATGTGCTGATTGGTGCACGAACACAACACACGATTTTAATAGCACTAACGGTAACTTGCCCTAATCGCATATTCCCTAATGAACACCTTCCGTAATGGTGAAAAAAGATCAGGTTACTTCCACTTGAATCCCATGGGAGCTTGAACCCCTCCCGAATTGGAAGGGGATAACCTAACCTTCTTTCTTTAGAATCATAGTCATATTTAGAAATACATTCATAAAAAAATAAATTTTTTTATGACTGTATTTTTATTTTCTTGTTCAATAATATGCCCTAATCGTGAAAAAAGGTCAGGTTACGAAATATAAAGAAACCTTTTCCTTTTCTCATAACCAAACCTAAATCAACAATATAGCAAAAACACTCATGAACTCCAAAAATCTGCTTTTAATAATGAGAAAAAAACATAATGAAGAACATAAAAATGAACAGAACAAAACTTTTATTTAGTTTTCATCCAAAAATGAACCAACTTTTTATTTTCCTTACAAATTTCTTCCATCTTTAAAAGATTCATCGCTGCTATTACCTGTTTATCGTTCATCACAAAACTATTATGCACCGTTCTTTACTCATAAATACACAATAATGCCAACCAGTGACTACACAGTAGCTTTTCATCTGTTACGCCCACCACCAGACATTTCATCGTTTGCCATGCCTACCTGTCAAAATATCCTTCTCGATTTCTGCTCCAGGCTGATAATACCTACCATCTGTTTACCAAGCGAGCAGCGCTAGAGTCTGGTTTTGGGAAACTAATTTTCCACATAAGTTATCCGATGTTTCTCGTTGTTCTCGTGTTGGCTTTCTTTACCTTAGCCATAATAACATCTAATACATTAATCCACATATGCTTTTACATCAGCTAGATAACTCACTCTCGCACACTCTCTCTCTATCTACCACTGTTCCCCTGTTTTTTTTTTTAAATAAAGTATTCAGCTCAACCTATCAGTCCTATTCATTTCCTATCAGTTAACATACCAGGACTTACTTTCTCTGCCTTTCTCTATACATTTCTCTGCCTTTCTCTTTACATTTCCTCCCACTGCCTTGATAGGGTTCCTGGCTCCTGATTTCTTTTAAGTGGTAGTCTTCCTTGGTCTGTTTTACTTGTCCATTAGGCGTACATCTCTGGAGTCACCCTTGGACTGCATTCTTTGTTGGTTCTCTCCATAATACAAGGCTTTTGCTTCTGGAACACTCCTCTGGCTATTCATTTAGACTTTCTAGCAACTATCTTCACTTCTCATAACATTTTCTTTCTTAACCTTTCCCATCACTTTAATTGCCGACCGGGCTAGGTGGGTGGGTAAAGTGCCTGCCTGGCAACCCAAAGGTTGCAGGTTCGAATCCCGCCTCAGGCTTGGATCAGAGTACTGCAAAAAAACCTTGGGAGGTGCATTATGGCCACAGAAGCCGATGCGCCAACAACTAACTAAAACCAAAAAAAAAATCACTTTACTTATATTAATTACCCACTGAACTGCACCAGCTCTGTTCTCACTCCCATTGCTAAAAATCTCTGTCCCCAAAAATCTCTCACGCACCTCCAAAAATCTGTCTCACTCCCCTCTCTCTCTCCATGTTTCTCCTTTTTGTTTTGTTCACCTCTCTCCCTCCTTTCCTTGACCAATCACCATTAATTTCTCTTTCTTCATCTTTATTGTTATTCGTTAAAGTCTCTCCTCTTTGTCTTGGGAACTTTCTGTATGGACAAGCCATCCTTCCGCAGAAATACCCATGTTGTTTTCGGAGCTGTCTCCATCAGTTACTTTACTTAATGGTGACTCTCTTTTAATTCCTTAATTCTTTTTTCTACATTCTTCACCTGACCTAGCAGGCCTTCAGTTTTCTATGGCATTGCAAAGTCAGTTTACAACCGTGTTACTTTGTATCACCGAAACTTAAGGTATCTTCCATTAGCAGAATCACGGCTGATTTTCTCCCCTGAAGTACAGACCGTTTCTGGCAGGCCGTTTTCCCTCCATGGGAATTCTTAACTCTTATTTTCCCTTCATCTTTACCGTACTACGCATTTGCTTGATTCATGCACTTACAGTTTTAAGGAGCAATTTGGAGACTTTTTTCCTTCCCAACTTATCTTTACGGCCATACCTGTGTCCATTATATTTTCAGAACAGTCTCCAACTGACACTTCTATTGTTCTGTTTTAGTCTGAACTGCACCCCCCCCCTCCCATCGACAGCTAATCTGCGCTCTACCTCAAACAAACAACTGTGGAACCATCAGCAATTTGCCCTAACCCTGTCTGTTTAAAATATAATAAATTTCAAAATTCAAAAATTTATTATTTTTTTAGACTTGTAAGATAGGGATCTTACAGAGTCATACCTGTTGCACTATCTCGACAGCTGCACTCTAGGTTTTAAACGATTGCCTACCTCCAAATTGCTTATTGATGTTTTTGCCATTCAACTTTTTAGTTGTTTGAATGGCATGTCACCTTAGACATGCCATTCTAGTCAACTTTTTAGACTTAACTATTAATATTCACTGTGGTCCTAAAACCATAAAAACTCGTTGCTGGAACCACTTGGTTCAACTCTGGCAAGATCGGTGGTCTTCTTCTTCCAAAGGTATGGTCACAAGAAAGTTTATTCCATCTGTGCCCTTTGCCTTATAAAAGTCTATTCTAAAATGGTTCAGTCCAAGTATCCACACTCTTTTTCTTCTAACTGGCCATGATTCCCTTCGTGCTAAACTTGCTATGTTTAACCTGTCTGATTCTTCCCTCTGTAACTGTGGCAGCCCAGAAGACTGGCAGCATATTCTTTTGACCTGTCCATATTACTTGGATCTTTGTCATCCTCTGTCTGCTATGTGTCAACCATTTTCTCTTTAGATTTCGAAGAAAAATTTCATCTTCTGCAAGATTTTGCATGTAAAGCCTTCGCCAGACGTGGACAACTCATCAGTAGTGCCCCAATTTCAGGAACTGCCCTATTCCAGCTCTACCTCCAGTCCAGACCAGCATCTCCATCATTGCCATCTCGTGATACCACCGTCACCGTCACTACCACAATTTTTTAGCTCAATTACCATCTTCATCACCACCTTCATCTTGGACAGTTGGTAATCATACTTGTATGACGCCAAATGATATCTCTGTGTCTCCTTGACTTCTATCTCCTGCTGGCCTCAGACTGGTCCTGAGGCGGGATCATCTGCTGGGTCCACCAAATTGCTTATTGCACTGGTGTGGGGTTTTTATTAATTTTATTAACTTACTTTTATCTTTATTTTTTCTGAATTTTATTTTTATTTTATTTTATTTACTAATTTTTATCTTTATTTTTTCTGAATTTTATTTTTATTTTATTTTATTTACTAATTTTTATCTTTAATTTTTCTGAGATTTTTTTTTTTTTTTTTTCCAAAAATTTATTTTTACTTAAAATTTTTATAATTTTTATTACTTTACTTATTTTATTTTATTTTCTCAATTTTGAATGGGTTGGACATTCAGTACGCGACACTTGAGGTTAGCTGCAGTTCACGCTCAATTGTGGCCTGCCTCCTTGTGGTATCAGGATGCACCTCCCTGGTGCTTGTTTCTTCCTGATAGCAAAGCAACCAGAAACAACTAAACAACATAAGAAACACATACATGGCAGAAACAGAGCATTACACACATTTCTGGCCTTTCTGCAGAGTTTTTGTAACATCACAGTGTACCACAGCAGAGTTGAACTAGCATTTGGAAACCGCCTTACATAAGGTACTATACATGTCTACACTGCTCTCCCCGGACTCATAAACTTACTAATACTATTCAGTTAAAATGCAACTTGGCTGCAGATGTTGGAAGCCAGGTAGGGCAGTGTTCATGGTATTGATTCATGCATTTACAGTTTTAAGTTCTGAATTGTCTTAGTATATAGTCGAGGTTGTGTTAGTATTTCTAATAAATATGTTGTTATATGTGTGTTCTTGCAGCCAATTTCTTTCATTTCTTCACTCACTCCCATTTATCATAACGCTCATTCACCCTCTCCTGCTCCCTTGCTTGGTCACTCTCTTCCACCAAAACTAACATTCATTCCCTTTTACCATAATTTCTGTTTCACTCTATCATTCAGTACCCAGCCCATTCTTTCCTTTCATTCATTCTTCTTTCATTCTACATTGCATCCCTTGTTACTAGCTTACTAATATTTTTCAGCTCAGTTGCTTCCCTGGCTGCCTGTACTACTCCCTCCCCTACATGTTTTCTTATTTGCTGTGGGGACCCCCACTAGGAGCAGGGTAATCCTGGCAGGGGCCCTAGTCAGTCTAGTTTAGCCATATTTGGGTATCTGTCAGGAAGCTGGATACAGCAACCCTGTCGGTTTTAAAAATCATCTGAACGTGGTGAGAAACTTGGGCACTTTGGCTATGGAATGTGATTTGCTATGGGAGCTATAAGGCTCATCTCTGGATATTTCTATGCATTTCAAATACTTTTTTTGCAAAGCTTGTGAAAGCTTTTTAATTATTTTCTTCTATTATAAATAAATGTTCTTGTCTCCTGGGTAATATGCCAATTTCTGCTATTAATTGGGTTCTTGGTATATCATAAATTATACATTTGTAGAGAATGTGTTCCCAGTTTTCATTTTTGTCACACTATTTCAGTTTGGGTACAGTTTGGGTCATCAGTCAACCCTAAGCAAGTTAATTTAGCCTCTAGGGAGCCATGACCTGTCAATATAAATGTTGTGAAAAGTCCAGAGGCATACCACTTTGGTGGCTTTAAACTAACCATTGCCACCTGTGGAAGGAACTTTTTGGTAACCACACCTCTGGTTTCTTGCTTCCAATTTGTGTGCCATAGCTCACGCAGGCTATTACTGGGGCTATTCACTGGCTATTCTCTTTCTTTCAGCCTTGGTGGTGTTGGCTGGGTCAAGGGCTATCTCCAGAAATTCTGTGGGTATACTCTTTTTAAGTCTGTAATATAAGCTTCTTTTGGCTACTTCCAAATAAAGTGGAAGAGCACCATCCAACACTGCATTGCTGGTGTCTCACAGTGCAATATGCTCTGGTGATAGTGAGAAATATTATTCTCTGAATTGTCTCTGACAACAGTTTAACTGTTGTTTCTGTTACATCTCTTGGCAACTTGTTGTTCACTATTCTGTAGACAACTCTCCAAGTGTCAGCATTTCCAGAAGTTCCCACCAAGTGCTGCCAGTATTCTCTTTTCTTTTCTGTAATGAGGGAGTGTATTGGTTCCTGAGAGTTCTGTAAGAATCTCTCAGTGCTTCAACCTCATTTTGTGGCCAAGATGTTCTGGCTCTTTGAAAATGTCTTCTTGCCTGGCATGCCCTTCTCCTTGAGTATAGTCAGTTCAGAGCGCCACCAGGGAACTACCTGTTTCCTCAGTTTTTTCTTTGGGTAGACAGGTTTGATATTTTTATTAAGACATTTGTCATAATCAGTGCATGGTCATCCTGGCTATAATTGTTTCTTGATCTAGACCACTCATTTTCCTTCTTTTTCAGCTCAGCTGCTGTAAGTTCTGTGAACATATTCCAATTTGTTTTCTATATGTTATATCTAACAGGGATTGTTGGACTGTTTGTAATTTGTTTATTTAGTTTGAAAGTAATTGCTCTATGATTTGATGTGATCCAGACTGGCTGGACACATCTGTCTGTAATTTTATAAGCTATTAAATTTGTATCAAGAGTGACATCAATGTCACTCTCCCACATGGTGCTGCTAAAAGTTGCCAGATTATTTGGCTGATTAAATACTCGAAATGTGGAGGTAACTGTGTATTCTGTAAGTATCTGACCATTGTGTGCCTGCTCTGTCTTCTGCACGGGTGTACCATAAGATTGACCTGCAGTTGACAACAGCACATGCAATAATGTTATCATTAAGTAGCAAATCTGTAACTAAGTAGGAGGGAGTATGTGATGAGAATCTTGTCAATCGGTTCAAGTATTTGGGATCAAGAATTTGCCAATGCTATCAAGGCAGTGTTTGTGAGTCAGAAAACTACTAGCTTGTGGGAAATACAAGCTGGCAGTTTTCGGATAGTCTAATAGTTTTACAGCAGTCATAGGCAGAAGTGAAATTTATTCTTACAATGCTTCTATTGGGACAGACAACAACCAGAAAACAAGATGTAGGGAATTACAAGGCTTGCTGGCAGTTCTTATGGGGCAAACAGTTACATGAGATGTGTGTGTGGCGCCTCCGTAGCCAGGTGGGAAGGAGCAACAGTGCGTAGCACAGGCTTCTTGATTAGACCGGGGTTCAAGCCTGTCACCACCAAATACGGAGGATGCGGAAAGGTCAGGGAGTGACCACCGCATATTCCCGGAACAATATGGCCTTAGTTGCTAATGCTCCTAAAAACCAAAAAATAACAAATAACAAAATAACATGAGATGTTAGCATTACTGTAACACAAAAAGGTGTAGGCACCTCCGTAGCCAGGTTAGGCAGGAGTAGCAGTGCATAGCACAAGCTTCTTGATTAGACCGGGGTTCAAGCCCGTGAGCCACCAAATACAGATGATGCGGAAAGTTCAAGGAATGACCACCGCATATCACCAGAGCAATATGGCCTTAGTTGCTAATGCTCGTAAAAACCAAATAACAACAACAACAACAACAAAAAGGTGTACATATACTTGCTTGTACACCAATGTTTGGAGTATATAAACAAATTTATTGAATTTGAAGTATTAAGTCATCAGTATTAAGACATCATCGAGATATCAGAAACGTGCCATTCAGACATAAGTGATGCAGAATTTGCTTATGTCAATTTGGTGTGGTCATAAGCACTGAAAAAAGAAAAATGAGAATAGAGATATATCATTGGCTAAATGACTAGGATGAGTATAACAAAAAGACAAATAGTGTAGACTGGTAAATCAGAATGTCTTATAATGAGGGACTTCAAATTTCCAAATGTTGAGTGATTAACACAAGTCTGGTTGCTGTGTGAGTGAACATTTGTACTGTTCTGGTCACTTGCACAGCAGCAGTAGAATCTTTCTGAATTCACTGGATGACTGTTTTCTACATCAGTATGTTAGAGAGAAGCAGCAAGGGAAAGCAATACCTTTTGATTTGATTATCAGCAGTGATTGGTCATGAAAGAAGATTTTTTTTAGTGAAAACCCCAGTCATGAGAGGTACTAGAACTTATAGCACTGTTTTTGAGTTCAAAACAGAAGATACTTGATGACATTAGATTTTAATTTCTGTAGATTGTAATTTTCAAGAAATATATGTGAAAGAAGTTTTCTCCAGAAAATGGAAGTTGAAGGGATAAATAATTGATAAACTGGTTGTGGCATGTGTTCAGAATTTGAATGAGAGAGGAAATTATTAGCATTAGCATTAGTAGAGGCATATGATGCAAGAAAGCAAGCTTATTCAGCATCAGCCAAAAAAAAAAAAAAAACACACACCACTCCCATTTCACCCCTCCGTTCGTTCGAAATACCTGTCCAGTTGAGCTTTAAATTTGTTTAGGCTATCAACTTCAACAACAAGTGATGGAAGTCGGTTCCACCAACCAACCACCCGCTGGCCAAAGGCAAATTTCCGCACATCTATCCGACATCCGTCCTTCCTCAATTTGAATTTATGCCCTCTGAGCTGATTATTCTGAGCAAGATGAAGAATCCCATTGGCATTGAGCATGCTCAAACCATTCAAAGCCTTATACACCTCTATCAGATCACCTCTCCGGTGCCTAGTCTCCAGACTCTGTAATTTGCATAACTTAAGCCTTTCTTCGTAAGAGCAACCCTTTGTTCCATTCACTAATCTTGTTGCCCTTCTCTGTACCCGTTCCAGCAGCTCCACATCATTCCTGAAATGAGGCCTCCAGACCTGTATACAGTACTCAAGATGTGGCCTAACCATTGCCTTATACAAGGGAATAATCACCTTCTTATCCCTGCTAGAAAAATTCCTCTTTATCATTGACAAGACACCATGAGCTACTCTTGCAGCTCGTCTGCACTGCTCAGAGAACTTCATATCTGCCTGCACAATTATCTCCAGGTCCTTTTCATTCTCCACCACTGTCAGTGTAGTACCGCAGAGTTGATACGTTGCTCTGGGGTTACTGTTTCCCATATGTAGTACTTTACATTTGTCAATGTTAAACTTCATTTGCCACCTCTCAGCCCATCTGTTCAACCTTTCCAGATCCTGTTGCAGCAACATAGCGTCAGTAGTGTCCTTAACAACCCTGCCAACCTTTGTATCATCTGCAAACTTGGACATTAAACTTGATATCCCATCATCAATATCATTCATAAACACCGAAAACAACAACGGACCCAACACTGAACCCTGAGGAACTCCACTAATAACATTAGTCCAGGTTGAGCAGTGTCCATTGATTACCACTCTCTGTCTTCTGCCACTCAACCATCCCCTTATCCATAGCAGCAATTTGCCTCCAATGCCACACTGCTCCAATTTGTGCAGCAGTCTTCCATGTGCAACAGTATCAAAAGCCTTTCTAAGATCCAAATATATAATATCAAAGTTATTCCTTGCATCCAGTTCTTTTGTGACTACATCATAGTATCCAATCAAATTGGTCAGGCCTGCCCTTAACAAAACCATGCTGCGTCTGAGCTATAACTGAATTCTTGTCTAGATGATCCTGCAGTGCTTCTTTAACCAGTGCCTCCATTAATTTACCTGGAACAGAAGTTAAACTAACAGGTCTATAATTACTTGTGTCAGCCTTTGATCCTCCTTCGTGAATTGGGGTTACATTTGCACATCTCCAGTCTATGGGTACCTCCCCTGAGTCCAAAGAAGCTCTCATAATTATGGCTAGGGGCTTGCTTACTTCCTTTGCTGCCTCCTTTAATATAACTGGATAGATCCCATCCACCCCAGGTGCCTTTTTTATGTTTATCCTCAACAATCTCTCCTCCACTTTCCTCTCAGTTATTACAAAATCATCCAGCTCACTGCCAATGTTTACTTTACCTACATCATTCTCCTTCCTGAATAACTCCTCATGCGTGAATGTAGATGCAAAATACTCGTTTAGATTGTTAGCCACCTGAGCAGGATCCTCAACTGTTGAACCATCAATATCCAGTGGACCAATCTGATTCATCCCTTTCCTTCTCGAGTTCAAATATGTAAAGAACTCTTTTCTGTTTTTCTTTGCATCCTTTGCCAAGGATTTTTCGTAGTCTGCCTTTGCCTGCCTAATCTCCTTTGTGACTTGGTTACAGACCAACTTATATCTATCATAGGCTTCCATGTCACCCATTAATTTGTACGTATCCCATGCATTTTTCTTCTCTGCCACATGTCTCATTAATTCATCTGACAACCATTTAGGCCTAAATTTAGGCCTAAATGGTTGTTTAGGCCATTATAGATGGCAGTTTAGAACACTGCCCTTGGAAGTGTCTTTAGAAGAGGCATGCAGTAAAAACTGAATGTCTATGAGACAGAAAGTGAAGAGACTTTGTACAAGATGGATCATTAATTAACTTGTCTACTTTTTTTTTTTTTTTTAATAGAGTCAAGAGGCCTGAGAGAGGTTTTGGGTGAATCACTCCAGATGTGTGAACAATATTCCATAGTAGAGCAGATTTGAGGATTGTAGAGTATAGTTGTTTTGAAGAAAAGTAATGGTGAAAGCAAAAGAGAAAACACAATCATTTTTTTAAATGCAGAGGAAGCAGTATTTGAGATGTGGTTATGCCAATAAAAATTAGAAGTCAAGGTAACTCCTAAAAGAGCCATGTGATCTTGTCTATAAATCTTAGTATCATCGAAGATAAGCATAGGAGCAGCAGACCCCTTTTTTTGCAAGTTATAAGACTGGACTGTTTTAGAAGGTCTAAATTAGCTAAGTTTTCTTTGCCCCATTGGAAAATTACCTGGAGATCAGCATTTGATCACCAGGTAATCTACCAATTGGAAAAACTGAATTGGTGAGTGGGTATTCCACAAGATGAACCTTTTTGTGTAGGGATAGGTTTCTCAAATTGGAAGATGGAATGCAACCATGATATTATGTGCAAAACTATGGATTCGATTTCCAGTAAAGGAAAGTGATTTTGCTTTCATAAAGGTGACTCTAATGTTCTTAGACTTTCTTTTTCTTTTTTTATTATTCTTTTCTGTGTGTCCAAATGATAATGTTACTAACTGCAAATTCTAAATGGGAGGCTTTCGGGGGAACAAATTGCTGAGGCTGCTAGGTTTTTCTTACCAACTAAGAGATACGGTTCAAGGTGTAAATGGTTCACAGATGAACTGATGAGACTACTAACAGAGAAAAAATATGCATGGGATGATTTTAAATTATCAGGAGACACTGAAACATATTGCAAGTACAGACTAGTTTGCAATCAAGTCACAAAGGGAGTTCTTTGTTTATGTTAACACTAGAAGGAAAAGATTAAACCACATTGGTCCATTAGATATGAATAGCATAACTGTTGATGATGATGTTCTGATTGCTGAGAAACTGAATATATATCTTGCATATACATTTACATATAAAAAAGGTTTAGAGATAGCCATATCAGAAATATACCAAGTTTAACTGGGGGCTGAATAATTTTTTGATAATTAAAAAGAAAGTGGAAGAGATATTGTTTAAAACTAAATGTTGGCACCTTGGGCTGATGGAATATATCTAATTATATTAATTTAATTTTTAAAAATAAATTTATTTATCTGTGCACTTTATTTTGTAAAATAAATTAAAAATGATACTTTATATAATTTTTATTTTTATTTGTTTTTTTCTGTGTTTTATATTACTTTACTATTAAAATCTTGGAATAATAAATATACTTTGGTACATCCATAAATCATTAAAATGAAGATAGTGACTCTCACAGACACATATTGTCCATAGTTGCCCTTGTGTTGTGAAACCTACATAACAACAACAACTACTACTACTATTAAATTTTATTAAATTTACTACTTTTTGCCACACTTTATTTTTCTTCATTAATTAGACTAATCTAGAAATTTCTTAATATATTTTATACTTGAAGTTTATGTATTTCATTCATTTCAGATCCAAATATTGGCTGTGTAGCTAAACTTGTGGATCATTTTGTTAAACTGTCAGATCACTTTGAAGCAAGTATTGTACGAACCTATGAAGAAAGTGAAACTTCTTATCTGCCATATGTTGGTGAGTGTTTAAAAACTTAAAGAACTGTTAACAGCTCTTTGACCGTACAACTATTACAGATAAACCTCTGACATCCGGTACCTCGTGACCTGATCCTTTGCTGGATCTTGGAATTCTGGGATTTCAGATAGATGTGTTGTAGTTATATGTAAATGGGTAGCAAACCCTTAGCCGTAATTATGACGGCTTCCTTGGAATCAGGGGAAGTCCCCATGGACTGGAGGTGTGCAAATGTATCACCAATTCACAAAGGGTTTCAAAAGGTGACACAAGTAACTATAGACCTATTAGTTTAACTTGCGTTCTGGAGAAAGTAATGGAATCACTGGTTAAAGAAGCATTGCAGGATCATCTAGACAAGATGGCAGTAATAGTTAAGACACAGCATGGGTTTGTTAAAGGGAGGTCTTGTCTGACCAATTTCATTGGATACTATGATGTTGTCACAAAGGAACTGAATGCCAAAAATAATTTTGATATCATATACTTGGATTTCAGGAAAACTTGATATTGTTGCACATGGAAGACTGCTGTACAAATTGGAGAGGTATGGCATAAAGAGTAAGTTGCTACAATGGATAAAGGGATGGTTGAGTGGGAGGCAACAGAGAGTGGTAATCAATCGACACTGCTCTTTGTGGACAAATGTTATTAGTGGAGTTCCCCAGGGTTCTGTGTTGAGCCCATTGTTGTTTTGTATATTTATCAATGATATTGATGAAGGTATATCAGACTAAATGTCCAAGTTTGCAGATGATACAAAGGTTGGCAGGGTTGTTAACGACAGTAAAGACAGTATGCTGCTCCAACTGGATCTAGATAAGTTGGGCAAATGGGCTGAGAAATGGCAACTGAAGTTTAACATTGACAAATGCAAAGTACTGTATATGGGTAGCAATAACTGAAGAGAAACATACCAACTGTGTGGTACTACACTCAGGGAAGTGGAAAGTGAAAAAGATCTGGGGGTAATTGTGAAGTCAAATATGAAGTTCGCTGAGCAGTACAGACAGGCTGGAGTTTTGTCAATGATATATAGGAATTTTGCTAGCAGAGACAAGGAAGTGATTATCCCTTTGTATAAGGCAATGGTCAGACCACACTTAGAGTACTGTGTACAGGTCTGGAATCCTCATTTTAGGAGGGATGTAGAGTTGCTAGAACAAGTACAAAGAAGGGCGACAAGATTGGTGAGGGGAACAAAGGGGTGCTCTTACCAAGAAAGGCTTAAGTTCTGCAAAAAAAAGTTGTGCAGGCAGATATGAAGTTCTCTGAGCAGTGCAGACGGGCTGCAAGAGTAGCTCATGGAGTATTGTCAATGATATACAGGAATTTTTCCAGCAGGGATAAGGAGGTGATTATTCCATTGTATAAGGCGATGGTCAGGCCACACCTAGAGTACTGTATACAGGTCTGGAGGCCTCATTTCAAGAAGGATGTAGAGCTGCTGGAATGAGTACAGAGAAGGGCAACAAGATTAGTGAATGGAACAAAGGGGTGCTCTTACGAAGAAAGGCTTAAGTTTTGCAAATTACAGTGTCTGGAGACTAGGCACCAGCGAGGTGATCTGATAGAGGTGTATAAAGCCTTGAATGGTTTAAGCATGCTCAATGCTGATGGGATTTTTCCTCTAGCTCAGAAAAATCACCTGAGAGGGCATAAATTCAAATTGAGGAAAGACAGATGTAGGATAGATGTGCGGAAATTTGCCTTTAGCCAGCGGGTTGTTGGTTGGTGGAACAGACTTCCATCCCTTGTGGTGGAGGTTGACAGCCTAAATAAGTTTAAGGCTCAGCTGGACAGGTATTTTGAACGAACAGAGGGGTGAAGTGGAAGTGGGTTTTTTTTTTTTTTTTTTTTTTGGCTGATGCTGCATAAGCTTGCTTTCTTGCATCAAATGCCTCTACTAATGCTAATGCTAAATTGCAGGGCCTGGAGAGTCGGCACCTGCGAGGTGATCTGATTGAGGTGTATAAGGCCTTGAATGGGTTGAGCAAGCTGAATGCTGATGGGATTCTTCCTCTTGCTCAGATTAAGAACCTGAGGGGGCATAGATTCAAATTGAGGAAAGACTGTTGTAGAATAGATGTGCAGAATTTGCCTTTAGCCAGCAGGCAGTTGACCGTTGGGACTGACTTCCAACTTTTGGTGTGGAAGTTGATAGCCTGAATAAATTTAAGGCTGAGCTGGACCAGCATTTGGAATGAATGGAAGATGAAATGGGAGGGGTTTTTTTTTTTTTTGGCTGATGCTGCATAAGCTTGCAATATTTGCAAGGTCATAAAGGCATCAGCATGCCTGTTTCTTTAATTCATTTCTCCCCAGCAGCAAATGTTTTACAATTTGGGACTTGTTGGTTTGAAAATTTTCCAGCATATCTGAGAATAGCAGATATGGAATTCTTATAAACTTCACCATAAATTAAAATCATATCAGTTAACTGAACAAAAGTAAAATTTGTAATGTTTCCTATATCAGTTTTAAGAAATGCCTTACTATATACAAGTAAATTGTGGAAACTGAAAACTCATGTAACGGACATGTTGACACTGTTAGTATGCAGTGTGCCACACTGGTTACCCACAATTTGTACAGTTCATGTGGAATTATATCAAAAGCTTTACTGAAATCCAAGTATACGAGCGCATATCCAAAAGTTCCCAAACTGCTGGCCTTGAGTGTTCTACAACTTGTAGAACATTCTGCACTAGGTGCCACTACATTAGTATCTCTCAAGTCAATTTTGTAAATTTTTCTGCTATAGCCAGCTGTGTTGCATTGCTACAGTTGTTTATCATAGTGCTCATTAAGTAAGATTGGTAGTTTCATTTATTCATGAAATGGCTAATTTGAAGGAACAATGCATTTGCATGAAATTTTGCTTCGAACTGGGGAAGTCAGCATCAGAAACATGAAATGCTTTAAACAGCTTTTGGTGACAGTGCCATGGAGAGAACACAAACATTTCAGTGGTTCTTGCTATTTAAACATGGCAGAACATCAGTTGAATACTGTGACCATTCGGGTTGCATATTGACAAGTCACACATGTGAAAACATGGAGAAAGTTTGCCAAATCATCAATGAAGACTGACCACTGACCTTTTCCAATATTACTGACAAGGTAGGACTCTCTTACGGAACATGCCAACACATTTTAATGGAGGAATTAAACATGTAGCAGATATCTGCCAAGTTTTTGCCTTGGTTGCTGACTGACGAGCAGAAACAGAGGCATGTATTTGTCTGTCATGAACTGTTGAATGAGGATATCAGAAATAATGAACTGTTATCATGATATTGGATGTCAGAAATAATGAACTGTTATCATCATGATATTGTATGTCAGAAATAATGAACTGTTATCATGTCAGAAATAATCAAAACTTATTCTCAAGGGTTATAATAAGAGATGAAATGTGGGTTTACTGCTATGACCCGAAAAGAAACAGCATCATCTCGGTGGAAATCCAAAACATCTTCATGTCCAAAAAATGCAAGCCAAGTCAAGTCCAACATCAAAAGCATGCTGGTGGGCTTAAGTAATAGCCAAATAGCACAAGGAAGCCATAGGCTTTTGCTGCACTGGACAGGAAAAAAAAAAAGAGTAGATAAGAAAATGCAAATTATTTGCTTCCTTCCTCACATAGGTATCCAGTTGACCTTTGAATTTATTCAAACTGTCAGCCTCAAATACCTGCAAAGGCAACTACCAGCAATCAACAACTCATTGGCTAAAAGAAAATTTCCTACAATCTAGTCTGAACTTCTTCCCCTGTAATTTGAATTCATCCCCCAAGTTCTGGAATTCTCTATATCAGTGCACAAACCTCCATTGAGATGCCTGGTTGCCAATCTCTGTAACCTGAGTCTTTCCTCATAAGGTTGCCCTTTTGCTGATCTCACTACATTAGTTGCCAATCTTTGGACCTTTTCAAGAAGCTCGATTTTTTCATTTCCAAAAAACAAAATCACAGCTAAAAGGGCATCATTTACAGGGCTTAATGAGCACATTCCATTCTGAGAAAAATTCACTGCATGAGCCTTGCACAATCTCTCCAGGGTCAAATTGATTGACAAGGCTCTCATCAAATACCACCTCCTGTCATGTCTGGAAGAACTGCAGATACTTTCATATTTAACCCTAACTCGTTAATTTTTTTTTTTTTTTTTTTTCAAAACTGATCAGTCTTGTGGCACAATTTTATCCATGAGACACATTTTAATTGATTGTCCAGATTTTAGTAATATCCGTTTTACCGCTTTTAATCATCTGACTGAGCTGGATACACTCAGTCAGATTTTATCCGACAATGACAATGTGTCTGCTGTTTTTAGCTTTTTAAAATCAATAAATATTTTGGCTCGTGTATAAAATTTACATTTTTCTTTTATACCTTTTATACATTTGTTATACCTTTTGACATAAGTGTAAGTGTTTTCAGTGTCTAACGGCACCAGGGGTTTCCTCCATCTCCGTGTTGCTTTTATTGTGGGTGTACCAGTTCACTGGGAAGGCCAGAGATTTAAAAGTGTATGGATTATGGAAGTGTGGTGTTTTGTACCGTTGTTCCTCTGGCCATTTAGCCGCTGGACCTCTTCTGAGGCCCAACGTTGCCCCACTTACACCCCGTGGAGGCAGACCAGGTACCCGATAGTCTTTAGTTCACTCTGGCAGGTCCTGCCACCTAATTTCCTGAGATTTCATGGCTAGGACCTTAAAAAAAAAAAAAAAAAAAAAAAAAATTTTTTTTTTTTTTTTTTTTTTTTCACATATATGTGTGATATCTCTCGATTGCATAGGGTGATGTCGCTTGAATAAGGATAGACCGAAATATGGGCGTAAATTAATTTGGATTCATTGAATTTATGTGTGGGGGAGAATTCGCTTGTGTAAAGATAGAGGGGGGAGAGAATGAAGACTGGGAGGTTAAAGGAGGAAGGATAAGGCCAATAGAGTAGGAGGCCTCAATTTGGTGTCAGCAGGGCATGCCCATGCCCTGCCAGAAGGAAGAATGGGTGTGGAGGGGAGGAGACAGTATGACTGTCTCCTCCCCCCTACCAGGGTGGGGTAGAAAGGGCCGGACAAGGGAGCCGGCACGGGTCGCCAATATGGCGTGTGTGCAGCCTGGCTGCAGAGTGGTGGCTAAGCCAGCAGGTTCAGGACAGCATCACAACACTGGCCCCACCAGGAGGTACATCCAGGGACAAGGTCTCTACCGACTTGTTCACAGATCGGTTGAATGCCGGCATTGGTCATGGGATCAAGGTCTCATCCAGTTTGGTCGTGGTCATGGTCCTTCTATTTCCATTTTGGGTGGTCATTGTTGGTATGTGGTCACTTTCACTGTTTGTTCTGTTAGCTGGGCGTCGATGCAGTGTTGTCACTCCTGCATATGGTGATTGTCACATTCTAGAGTAGTTCGTTGGGTAAATTACGTGTGCTGTCGGTCCAGTTGACAGGGTGTCCATGTTTGATTGTGATGTTCGTGGGAGCAAAGTCCCGTCCGATATCGTGGTACTTTGATCTTTCTGGTACAGTTGACAAAGTAATGGCACTCATGAGAGCAGAGTCCTGTCCGATTAGTTGTAGTCAGGTCCTGCATCAGGCCTGGGGAGGTTGGGTCATTGCCCTTAGCCGGGTAAACAGCTCATGTCCAAAACACGAGAGGGTCTTGTAGTGCTCCTCCTCATGTAATATAAGGTGCTCCCGTTCCTTTGGATTAAAGCGTATCTTTGTGATGAAATGACATCTGATGTCCTCAAAGAGGGGACAATCGTGCATTAGGTGTGACCATGTTTGGTTTTCTCCGCAGTGGCATAATGGGGAATCCCTGACGCCGAAAGTTGACAGCTTGGCATTAAAAGAGCCATGCCCTGTTAGAAGAAAGGTGGTGTAGAGCCCCGGTGAGAACCAGTTTGGCTGTTCGGGATACACTTGGGTAATGTCTGGGATGAACTTACGGGTTATCTCACCTTTAGTTGAGTCCGCCCGTCGGGACTGCCATGTTGAAGATATTTGGTTAGTCGTTTCTTTTCTGCGTTGCTGTTGTTGGTCAGGTCTGTGGTGAAGCCAATGCAAGTTACACTGTTCCCTCTTGATAGTTGATATAGCATGCCACAGCGGACAATCTCCAGTTCCAAGGGTAGGAGCCCCACAAGGGCCTGCAGTGCATGTGAGCTGACCATGCAGCATGCTCTGGAGACGGTGAGTAAGATGCTGCGCTGTATCGTTTCTAGCTTTCTTTTATTGACTGCGGTGGTTGCTTTTTTAAACCAGATCCCTGCTTCATAGCTGATGGCCGGAATGAAGAAAGCCTTGTAAAAGAGGATCAGGGTTCTTTTCCTTAAGCCCCAATCCTTTCGCGAGACTCTTGCTATGAGGGCTGAGTAGTTTTTGATCTTTTTTTGTAGATATACGAGGTGTGGGGTGAATGAAAGATTTTTGTCAAGAATGATTCCTAGGTATTTTAATTCTGTAGTCAGTTTTATGGTTTTTCCTTCTATTTTTATCTGAGGTGGCCTCCTGAAATCAAGGGAGCCTTTTAAAAGTATTGAGGATGTCTTATAAGGTGATATTCTTAAGTGATGATTTTTTGACCATTCTTGGAGGGTATCTATGGCCCTGTTTGCAATAGCCTCAAGTTGGGCACGATTGTCCGCCTCCAGCATCAGGACCAGGTTATCTGCGAAGGCTTGAGCATTTGCTCCTTTTAGATCCTGGTTGAGGAAGCCGTCCAATACCAAGTTCCAGAGGAGAGGCCCCAGGACTGATCCCTGTGGGCATCCCCGGAACACCGGCCTGGTTAGTTGGCTATAGGGTGTAGATACTGAGATCCTTCTGTCCGAAAGATAGGTTTTAATGCATTGATATAAGTTGCTGGGAATGTTTGCCTCCCGGAGTCTGCCGAGGACACTTGGCCACCAAAGTGAGTCAAATGCCCCGGCAAAGTCGATGTAGATAATAAGGAAGTATTTACTATTGCTGTGTGTAGCTGCATTTATTATATGTTCCAGGGCATCCACGGTGGAACATCCTTGTCGAAAGCCAAATTGCTTGGGAGAGGGGAGGCCTGCTTCTTGGTAGTGAGCTTGTATCCTGCTGTGTAGTAGGTGTTCATACAATTTACTTAGTACTGGCAGTAGGGCTATGGGTCTGTATGACTCCGGGAGTTCCTGTGGTTTCTTCGGGTTCTTCAGTATTAGTCTAATTCATGCTGCTCCCCAATCATGGGGAAAATATCCTGCAGATAGGCAGTGGTTATATAAGTTTAATATAGTTGTTGGGATATATTCCATGGCCTTTTTTATAATTTCTGGCTCCAGGTAGTCTTCTCCGGGTGTTCGCTTATTTCTTATTTTTGCTGTTGCCAGATGGAGGTTTTCAAGTGTGAACGGATCCTCCCGATGTGCTGGGCAGTAATTAGTATTTCCCTCACAGAGCAGAAGTTGCTCAGGAGTGTGGTCTGAGGGGAGTTTCTGGAAGGTGGTATTCAGGATATTGTCTATAGATTGGTGCCAGGATGTGGTATAGTGGCCATCGGGTGTCTTTGTCAAAGATATTACTTCTCCTTTCAGTAATTTATTAGTTGCCACTTTGTATACAACCCCCAAGGGATCCTTATTTCCTGTTGTTGAGACTAGTGTCTCCCATGAACATTTTTTCCGGGTTCTTATCAGGGCTGTGTATTTGTTTCTGACCTCATGGTATTGTTGTCTGAGGACTTCTACCTCTGCCGCCGGCCAGGATCTTCTCGCTCGCTGGAAGCTTTTACAGCATATATTTACTTCATTCTGCAGTCTCTGAAGCTCAGGGCACCACCATGGGACTGAACCTGTGGATGGTTTCTTTCTTTTTATAGCTATGTTTGAAGCCTCTGTGATTAGACTTACTCTGTTGAAGCATTCCCTCTGTTGGGAATGCTTCAACAGAGTATGTCAGTGCTTCCTGAAATTGTTCCCAGTTTGCCTTGGCTATAGCAAATCTGTTGAGGATTGTTCTGGGTGTGGGTGGTCTATTGAGGGCACGGTGCATCTGGAAAGTTATTACTCTATGGTCAGAGGTTGTCCAGCCCTCTCTGACCTTCCATGAGGATATGTATCTTGCTGTGGAGCGAGTGGCTAGGCTTATGTCTATTGTCAACTCCCAAAGAGTACTTGAGAAGGTTGGTAGATTATTTGGCTGATTCAATACTGTGAAGCTGCTGTTGGTCAGGAACTCTTCCAGGCGCTGTCCATTGGCAGTTCCTTGTCGATCGGGAGTTCTACTGTGCCAGGCTGGTGACCTGCAGTTTGCATCTGCACAGACGATTATTTTAGTATTAGGGAGCTCGTGGAGGACATTTTGCAGGTATTGGATTGCAGGGAGAATACCTTCGCCGGGTCGGCAGTATAGCGATATGGCATAAAATTCTCCCAGTGGAGAGATGATCTGGGCACAGGCAGCCCATTCGTTGCAAAAGTGGGTTATTTTAGTAACCGTGAGGTCAGGGTTGCAGACGACCAGGGCAGCCCAGGGGGTGTTGCCGTTATGTTGTACAATTTTGTACGTGAGTGGGTATCCTCTCACCTCTTTCTTGTGTGTGTAGGGTTCCTGGAGGAAGAGGATGTCAAGGTTGTCCTCGTCTACCTTTTTCTTTAGTTGCGCAGTGACTGCAATTGCCCGTTGTGCATTATGCTATGCTAATTTCACTGTGTTAGAATCTTTATATTTACAAAGAGTTCCCATAATCTGTTCTTTGTTGTTGAGTGCTTTTGGCTTTTAAGTACAAGGGACAGTTACTGTCTCTGACAGAGTGGTCTGCTGGTAACTTTAGGGCTTTGCAGTTTGCGCATACTGGTGGAGCGGTTTTGTTTGGGCAGGAATTGTAATTGTGGCCTACTTCTGCATAGTGCCCACAGGTTGGAGAAGTTTGCGGTTGGGTAGACATGTGTGTGGTGTGGCCAAATTGGCAGCATCTAAAACACTTTGGAACAGCCACGTACTCTCTGAAGCGATGACTGCCCCAATCAATGTAGATTCTTGCCTGCTGCATTAGTACTTTCCACGCTCTGGGAGCTAGTTCTACCACCCAGTTAGTTGAGTTATTATTTCTGTGTTTTGTCTGATATCTGGGTGTTATCAGATTCGATGGGTCCGTATCCGGGAATGCTTGCTGCAGGTTTTTGTGATATATCTCACCTTGCAATTGTGTTGGGGATAGGTCATTTCCTGTGTTAAAGATTACAATGCTTGGTCCTTTTTTCTTGGGAGTTTCTGCTTGTAGGCCCAGGGACAGCACTTTTGGATTTGCTATAATTTTGTTCGCCTCCTCCTGTGTTTCTGTCTCGATGATGAAGCCGACGTTGCAGGTCTTCCTTATCGATTTTATTCTGGTGTGTTTTAATTCATTGCTAAGGTTAGTAATTACAGTCTTCTTTACTTCTTCACTTGTGTGAAGAGTCTCAGTGTTTGTTGGCTTCAGTATGACCAGGTTGGGTCTTGGTAGTAGTGGTACTTTCTTTTTGCTGGGAGCAGCGAGGGTTGGTGGTCGCTCCATTGTCATTGTGGTCCTCAGCACTTGGGCATATGTGGGCGCACGCTGTTGCATTTGGTTTGCCCCACATTCCATGTATGCCTGGAGCTTGGCATTGGCTCTCACTCTTGAGGTACGTTTCCGTCAAGAGAGTGTCCAGCTTGTTCCACAGGTTCACGATTTGTGCCCTTAGCCCTGTGGTTACCCTGTTAGATTGCTCCTTAAATAATGTTTCCAAGGCAGCCTTGAGGAACAGAGACTTCTCGTGAACTGTACCCCCTGGCAAGGAGGGATCCAGGGGAGCCTCTGGTGGCTTCTCCTTTCTGGTGTCCTTTTGGTTTTCTGTTAAGTCTTTTGATTCAGTTTGGGAGTGCATCTCCCGCTCCGGATTAGGTGTTGGCTTTCTATACTTGCGTTTTCCTGTTAGCGGGGCCCCCGAATGGGGTTCTGACGTCTCCTGTTGTTGGTCTATGACAACGGGGTCGTCATTTTGGCTCTGATGCGCGGCATCTGTGGGTTTTTTCAATTTCCCATCCATCTTTGCGAATTTCGGATTATCGAACTTTTACGGATAATCGGAGTTCATGAGGTCCCGCGTGAAAGAGCTCGTGGAGGTGAGCAAGAGGCCACCTTCGTCAAGTCTGTTTGAATTTGGAGCTGAATAGTCCTTCAGCGAATATATTGGGCTATCCCCCTCTGTCACTTGGGTGGGGGGAAACAGCCAGATGTGGAAATGCCCCTAGAAGAAAAGGGTTAATTTCCTATTGGGTAGTTTATATCGGTGAAGACGTTGGTAGTGTTATTTTGTTGAAGAGATCATCGGAACAGAAGTAGCTACTCGCACAAAACGGTGAAAACTGGTAGCTCCGATGCGACGCCCGTCCAAGGTCACGGAAGGGGGAAAATAGCCCCAGTCAAATTAGCAAGAATAGAGGCTGTGGTGGTCAGGCAAAGGAGTGGACCTCCCTAAAGCTTCGGCTATGGCGCCTAAGCGGAGTGACCAAAGAACAATAGCGATGAGAAGAAAATGGAAGAAACTCGAAAGACAGCTCTAATAACACAAAACTATGCTTACCAACAGAATCCTCAAGTTGTAATTATCCATTTGGTAACAAACTGCACTTTTAACATGAAGTAAATCCATAGTTTTGACACGATAATACAGGAGCTAAAAATAACGTGACTGCTATGCTACCCTCCAAACAGTATTCTTCACCTTTTGACATAGTGACCTAACTAATTAGGTCACTGAAAGTTTAAATTTTTTTATAAATGACCTGGTCTTGGCGCATTATAGCCTTAGTAGCTAATGTGCCAATAAAATCAAAACAAACCAAACCAATCAAAACTGATCTGTACTTGTTAAGCAAGTCTGCTGATCTCTTACTCTTAATGTCATTATTGTCAACATGTACAACAATATCACCTTTTGTGTCCTTAAAAAATGAGCTTTTGTCCCTGATAGACATACCCTGGTTGTATTCCCCTATGCTTTTTGCATAATATATTTCACATTTCACTGATAATAGAGTGGCCCACAACAGACAACAGCTAGTCCTGTGGGACCAGCACATTGTTCCTTTGTTGTTGCCACTGTGTTGCCTGATGATCAAGTGTAAGATCTGGCTTTGATATAGGCAGCCAAGAATTTGATGAGCCCTCAATTTAAATTATTAAATAGAAGAACAGTGATTACATCCACCCTATTTTTAGTGTGGTTGGTCACCCGCACACTAGCAATCCCAGGGGCTCACATCTGGTGAGTATGGGCTTGGCACACCCAGGGTCCTGAGCTGGATATCATCATTCTTCTTTTTCTTGGTGATTCCCTTATACTTTTCTCTCTCTCTCTCTCTCTCTCTCTCTCTCTCTCTCTCTCTCTCTCTCTCTCTCTCTCTCTCTCAGGGTGACTCAGAAATTTTTTTTGGCTGGTGCAGCATAAGCCTCAGGCTGCCTTGCACCATATGGCTCATAATAATAATAATAATAAAACTTTTGTGGATTTATTGGATAACACTGGTTTACAGTGTATCTGGGGTTTGAGTAAAAGTATGTGGCAGTTATTTATGCATGCATGTTTACTGATTACTAAACCGAAGTCTGTTTGTTTCTATCACGTAAAGATTTTTCACAATTCATTAACAAAATATTACATAACTATAGTTTCTGCAATGATTTACAAGTTTTATACCCCTATATTCGTAATCAGTATTAAATATTTGCCTCCATCCACAGATTGTGCATGTTTAACCCGTAACTACACGCATCGCAAGGTCATACTGCAAGGTAGCCGACCTTGACCCAGGAAGGTAGACGGACCCCCACCTCGCTCTTCCAGCCCATCTGTGATTTCCAGAATTTTATTTTCCTAGTGGAGTCTGGGAGACTCCTGGGTGTAGTTACGGGTTAAACTTGTCTGAGCATGCACTCACTTGTTTGTACAGTCCACTCAACCACAGAGCCTATATAAGTGGCACATCCCTTATGTGGTCACAGTACTCCTTTAAAAACCGTCAAACCATCGCAAGCTGTCATTGTGTGTTAGTTTTCTTTTAGTATGGCAACCACCAGAAAGTGTATAAAGAACAGTCCTGACATATTTTGTTAGACATGTGGTTGTTTTGTTCCTGTAAAGCAGAGGCGAAATATTACTGATTTTGTAAAAAAATCGTATTATGCATACTTTGACATAAAAATAGGCGATCAGGATAAATCGAGGGCACCACATAAAGTATGCCATACGTGTGTCAAACATCTTAGAAAATAGAGTCAAGAAAAAAAGGTGTGCTTGCCATTTGCTATTCCTATTGTGTGGCGCGAGCCAGTAAGCCATGCCGAATGTTACTTTCATGTATGTGACGTTAAAGGTTACAATTCAAAAAATAAAAATGACATCAGATACCGAGACCTACCGTCAGCCATAAGACCAGTTCTGCATGGATCTGATCTGCCTGTAAAACCTCCACTAGAAACTTTGGAGTCCACATCTTCCACCGAAGCAGAAGCTAAAGAGGGTAGTGAAGAGGAATGTTATCAACCAGAAAATATTTTAACGCCACAGCAATTCATGCAAGTCGAACTGAATGATTTAATAAGAGACTTAGGTCTTCCGAAGTATGCTGCTGAAATTCTGGGATCCAGACTTCAAGCGAAGAACTTACTTGCTCCAGGTACATCATTTTCCTGGTACAGAAATCGTGAAAGGGAGTTTATACAATATTTTTCACAAGAAGGTCCTCTCGTATATTGCAGTGATATCGCTGGTTTAATAAGTGCCTTTGGAGCTCCATCATATGTTCCTAGTGAATGGAGACTATTTATAGACTCTTCTAAGACTAGTTTAAAAGGTGTTCTCTTGTATAATGGAGATAAGTACACATCTGTACCAGTTGCTCATTCAGTCTACTTAAAAGAAACTTATGACAATCTAAAGTTGCTTCTGGAGAAAATTAAATAACAAGATCACGAATGGCAACTATGTAGAGACTTAAAAGTGTTATGTATGTTGTTGGGGCAACAGGGTGGGTACACTAAAATGCCATGCTTTATTTGTGAATGGGATAGCAGAGCTAAAGCGCTGCATTGGACAAAGAAGCAATGGCCTTGGAGGCACAACCTTGCACCCGGGGTCAAAAAATATTGCACATGGAAGTTTGGTGAAGCCAAATAAAATACTTTTACCTCAAGTTAGGCATAATGAAGCAATTTGTTAAAGCATTGAATAAGGATGGCAACTGCTTTAAGTACCTTTGCAGTAAATTTCCCGGTTTATCTAATGCAAAACTTAAGGAGGGTATCTTCATTGGTCCCCAAATTTTAAAATTGGTTTTAGACAGTCAGTTTGAAACTACTATGACTGACGTTGAAAGGGAATCCTGGATTGCTTTAAAAAGTGTAATGGAAAACTTTCTAGAAAATCATACATCACAGGATTTTGAGAAAATTGTTCAAAATATGCTCGAAAAGCTTCGCAATTTAGTTTGCAATATGATCATCAATTTTTTTTTTTTTTTTTTTTTTTTAGTTGTTGCCGCATCAGCTTCTGTGGCCATAATGCACCTCCTAAAGTTTTTGCATTTTACACTGATCCAAGCCTGAGGCAGGATTCGAACCCGTGATCTTTGGGTTGCCAGGCAGCATCAAAATTCACTTTTTGAATTCCCATCTTGATTTTTTTCTCTGAAAATCTTGCACAGATGAGTGAAGAACAAGGGGAGAGATTCCATCAGGACATAAAGGAAATGGAGCAAAGGTACCAAGGAAGGTGGAATACAAGCATGATGGCCGACTACTGCTGGTGTTTAAAAAGAGAGAAACCTGGCACTGTACATAAAAGAAAAATGATTAAATGTTCTTTTCAAACAAAGAGACTAAGGTCTGATTAATGAAAGTTTCAGAATTTTGATTAATACTTGTTAGTATTTACATATTTTTTGATATATGAAAATGTAATCCATCAATTTGTCATTACTAAATACAATAAAGTTATATACTTTCATAAAAAACAATACTTTTTTATTTCTTAAATTGTGATGTATCTGGATGTGATAGAAAAAAATCTAAGTCATATTTGAAATCACAGCAACATATTGCTGCAGTAGGACCTATTGAAATTCAAACCCCAGTGAACAAACTTAAATTTTTTTAACTAATGTAATTGTTTTCTGCAGCAGCATTTCGAGACGCAACCAGAGAAGGTAATACTCTTGATCTGGTTATCAGCACTGTGATTATTCATGCATTAAGAATTTGAAGATAAAGGAACCACTAGGTGACAGTGATCACAGTATATGAATGTGGGATTTACTTAAAGATATAATTATAATTACTTAAAGATATAATATAATTATGGTTTTTAAAAGTCTGTACCAACTGATGATGTTACCAACAGCAAATTCTAAATGGGAAGCATTCAAGGAATTAATTGTGGAAGCCACTAGGCTTGTCATACCAACTAGTTAATACTGTTCAAGGTTTAGGCCTAAATAGATGTCGGATGAACTAATGAAGCTCATGGCTGAGAAGAAAAATGCATGGAATGCATATAAATTATTTGGCGACACAGAAGCCTACAGCAGATATAAGGTAGTCTGCAACCAAGTCACAAAGGAGATTCGGCAAGCAAAGGCAGTTTATGAGAAATCTTTGGCAAAGGATGCTAAGAAAAACAGCAACGACAACTTTACTTATATAAACTCTAGAAGGAAGGGATGAATCAGATTGTACAACTTGATATCGACGTTTCGACTGTTTATGATCCTGCTCGAAAGCTAACAAACTGAATGAGTATTTTGCATCTACATTCACACATGAGGAATTCTTTAGAGAAGTGAAGGTCAGGAGTTTATTGAAATCTAACAGGGAGCCTAATGATTTTGTGATAACTGAGAGCAATGTAGAGGAGAAATTTTTGAAGTTAAACATAAGAAAGGCACCTGGGGTGGGGGGGGCCTCTGTAGCCAGGAGGCAGGAGCAGCAGTGCGTAGCACACGCTTCTTGATTAGACCAGGGTTCGAGCCCATGATCATACAGAGGATGCGGAAAGGTCAGGGAATGACCACTGCATATCCCTGGAGCAATATGGCCTTAGTTGCTAATACTCCTAAAAAAAAAAAAAAAAATCAAATAATAACAGCATCTGGGGTGGATAGGATCTATCCAGTTATATTAAAGGAGGCGGCAAAGAAAGTAAGCAAACCCTTAGCCATAATTATGAGAGCATCCTTCGACTTGGGAGAAGTCTCCATGGACTAGAGATGTGCAAAAATATCTCCAATTCACAAAGGGGAACCAAAAGGTGACGAGTAATTACAGACCTGTTAGTTTAACTTCTGTTCTGGGGAAAATAATGAAGTCACTGTTTAAAGAAGTATTGCAGGGTCATCTAGACAAGAATGCAGTAATAATTCAGACACAGCATGTGTTTATTACGGGAAAGTCTTGTCTGACAAATTTTATTATATACTATGATGTGGTTACAAAGGAACTGGACTCAAAAAATAATTTTGCTAACATGTACTTCGATTTCAGGAAAGCTTTTGATACTTTTGCGCATGGAAGACTACTGTACAAATTGGAGTAGTGGTATTAAATGGTAAGTTGCTACAATTGATAAAAGGGTGGTTAAGTGGGAGATGACAGAGAGAGAGATCTTCATGGACTAATGTTATTAGTTGAGTCCCCCAGTTTTCGGTGTTGGGCCCGCTGTTGTTTTGTATATTTATCGTTGATATTGATAATGATATATCTGGCTTAATCTCCATGTATGCAGATGATACAAAGATAGACAGGGTTGTTAATTACAGTAATGGCAGTGTGCTACTGCAACAGGATCTAGAAAAGTTGGGCAGATGGGCTAAGTAGCAACTGCATATGGGTAGCAGTAACCCCAGAGAAATATACCAACTGTGTGGTACTACACTTAGGGTGGTTAGAAAATGAAAAAGACCTGGGAGTAATTGTGCAGCAGATATGAAGTTTTCTGAGCAATGGAGACAGGCTGCCAGAGCAGGTCATTGAGAATTGTCATTGACAATATTCCTTTTCCTTACCTAGCAATGAATTTTGCTGGATAAGGAAGAGGAAGTGATTATCCCTTTGTATAAGGAAATGGTGGCCACACATTGAGTACTACATACAGGTCTGGAGGCCTCAATTTAGGAAGAATGTAAAGTTGCTTGAGCGAATACAGAGGAAGGCACCAGGATTGGTGAGGGGGAACGAATGGGTCCTCTTACCAAGATAGGCTTAAGTTGTGCACATTGCAGCGGATGGAGACGAGGCACCTGTGTGGTGATCCGATTGAGGTGTATAAGGTCTTGAATGGGTTGATCACACTGAATTCTGCATATGGCCTTAGTTGCTAATACTCCTAAATGGGATTCTTCCACTTCCTCAGATTAAGAACTTGAGGGAGCATAAATTCAAATTGAGGAAAGAGAGTTGTAGAATAGATGTGTGGAAATTTGCCTTTAGCCAGCAGGTGGTTAATTGTTGGAACATACTTCCATCTGTCATTGTGGAAGTTGATAGCTTAAATGAATTCAAGGAGGAACTGGACAAACCTATAGAAGTAATGGATGTGTGGAATTGTGTTTTTTTTTTTTTTTTTTTGGCTGATTCTACATATACGCTTACTACTCTCATAAAGACCCATAACAATGGCGAGAATTGTCTATTATCCTTACTCCTATCAAACAAACACACAAAGATATTCCCCTTGGCAATATCATATCCTGTTTCCGATTGATCCACAAACCTCAAGGAAGCAGTACATTTCATAAGGCTATGATTTGGAGGACAACAATCCTCCTTAGTTCTTTGCCAAGCCATGGCACTCCCAATACCTTGAGCTCTTTGCTTTGCTGCCCTGGTCTGAGGCAGGCATGATTTTTGTTCAAATTCAATATAATTAAAAATACTGCACTAAACTAATATACCTAATGCAATAATGGCAATATGCACCGTTTTTGCTCTGACTTTTACATTTTTAATAATATATATAGGCATAATATATATGCCTATATATATTATGAAATATTGGAATAGATGTAAAGGGTGTATCAGATCAGATCAGATTAATGCCATCAATTGTAGATTGAACATTACATCAGTCTGTAATCTAATTGGTACTATATAGGTACTTAAAGTTTATTTAAACATTGGCATAAAAGTACTCAGCTGGCCATACAGCCAAAAGAACCTATAAAGACTATGATATTATATTCTGTATATTCATTTCAAAGCTATCTGTTCAGCTAGCTTTTATCCTGTTTGCTGTTAAATTTAGCATAGATTGCCTTCATATTTAATTATCTGGACCTAGTTAAACAGGCAGATAATAATCAGAAACAGATAGCATTGCTATTTGTTTCTGATTGTTATCTGCTATTATTAGTGGAATATATTGAATGATATTAGCCTTCGAAAAAGTGCCGTTCAATGTATCCGATTATCAATAATTAGCTGCATAATCATTATATTTTTATTTTATTTTATTGCTAATTATATGTTTATTTCTAGAGTATAGCAATGCAAATCAACAAGGGCTATCTTAGTCTTTATAGGTTCTTTTGGCCGTATGGCCCTCTGTGTACTTTTATGCCAATGTTTTAATACACTTTGAATGCCTATATAGTACCAATTATATATATAGACAAAAATGTTATTATCAGTGTATTAGGCAGGGGAGCTGAACTGTCAGGTGTAATTACCATGGAAGAATTGAGAGCATCTGTATGCCAAAAAAATAAATTAGCTGAAATAAAATGCAATTAACATAAGCATAATTAATGTAAGTACTATAAAGTATTTTTAAGGGCAAAGGCCTCACTACGAGGTAGAATGACTGATATGTAGGTTAGTGCAAATGCATCATTTTAACATAGCTATCTACTAAAGTAGTTAAATTAATTAATTAAATTGGCATCGTTTTGGTTATATCTCATATTGTGACTGCCTTCACAATGAGTTGCCATGGTATTGTACTACCTCGAATAAATAACACTTCACCAGTGGAGAAGACTATTGTTATTTATTCTCAGCGGATACCACCACTCAGACGGCACTGTTTCAAAGCTTGTTGGCTCCTCTTCATTGTTAAAATGATGCATTTGGACTTACCTACATATTAACGTAAGTACCTAAAGCGTAGGTCCTAGGATTTTAATCACTTCTTCAAGGGGTCAGCGGCATAATCAAAATACCTTTCTTATTCGCTAAGACTTTCAGTAATTTCATTACATCTCATCTTTATCATTATATATATATATACACAGGCAGGCCTCACTTAACGCGAGTTCGATTAACACGGTTTTCAGTTACCGCGATTGAAAAAAATGATACCACTTTTTACTTTACGCGATTCAAATTTCCAGTTAACGCGATCTTTTATTTCTGATAGTTGAAAAAGATTCGAATCGCGCACTAAATGTCTGACTGCCAATAAACAAGCGTTTGTCCGCTTCCCGCCTCAGTGTGTTCCATCAACTAAGTAGACGTGTTACTTGTTTGTCTCCACCTAATAAAGTCACGTGCAGACGTATTTAAAAATTCTAATTTTCTACCCCTGTTAATTATGGATAAAAGAAAGAGTGAAAAACAATGTAACTGTAATAAAAAAAAACAAAAAGTTATTACTTTAGCTGATAAACTTGAAGTTATTAAAAAACATGAACGTGGTGCAAACGATGCGAAAATCGTAAGAGATCTAGGATACAGTGAGTCTACCGTACGAACTATCTTGAGCCGTAAGAACGAATATAAAGAGAAAGGTAAAGTTTCATCATCTTCTTTTGTCTTACAAAATACGAGAAACAGAACTCTAATAATGATTGAAATGGAAAGTCTTTTATCAATTTGGATAGAAGATTGCAATCAAAAAAGAATTCCATTATCTAAGGACAATATTCAGAGCAAAGCTATTAACCTTTTTACTAAGCTCAAAGAAACAAAATATCAAGGGGAGACTGAAATGTTTGTTGCTAGTTCAGGGTGGTTTGGACGTTTCAAAAATCGAGCACGACTGCATAATGTTAAAGTAACAGGGGAAGCTGCTAGTGCTGATGAAGATGCTGCAGCCAAATTTCCTGCAGAATTGCAAAAAATCATTCAGGATGCTGAATCGACGATCAGCAAATATTTAATGTAGACGAAACGGCGTATTTTGGAAACGGATGCCAACTAAAACTTATTTGGCTGCAAATTAAGCATCACAACCTGGGTATAAAGTCTCAAAAGATCGACTAACACTTTTATTAGGAGGTAACGCTGAAGGTGATTTTAAATTGAAACCCATGCTTGTGTACCGTGCACAAAATCCTAGGGCTTTAAAAGGATACAGCCATCGCACTCTTCCAGTTATTTTTCGTTCAAATAAAAAAGCATGGATGACCAAAGACCTATTTGAAGACTGGTTTACGTCTTATTTCTGTCCAACAGTTGAAGCCTATTGCAAGAAAAATAATCTTACTTTTAAAGCTCTGTTGCTTTTAGATAATGCACCTGGACATCCTTCTGCACTTGGTGACTTAAATGAAAATGTGAAAGTTGTTTTTTTACCGGCGAATACGACTTCGTTATTGCAACCCATGGACCAGGGGACGATTGCAACTTTCAAGGCTTACTATCTCCGCAGAACCTTTGCACAGGCACTTGAAGCTATAACAGGAGATAATACAATTTCTGTACCAGAATTTTGGAAAAAATATAACATACGATTGGCCATTGAAAACATTCATGCAGCATGGGAAGAAGTGACAGCCAGCAATATGAGAGCAGTTTGGAAGCATCTTTTACCCCGCGCAAACGATTTTACTTGCTTCAAAGATGCAGTTCAAAAAGTTATTGAAGACATAACTAATATTGGTAATGAACTTGGTTTCAAAGGCTTGGATGCGGCTAACATTCGAGAATCACTGAATTCGCATTTAGAACAGCTAAGTGACAATGATCTCCTTCAAATAGAGCAACAGCGTGCGCACGAAGAAGCTGAAGAAAAAGAGTGTGAGCCAGATGAAAATGTTACCTCAAAGGAGATAACGGTAAAAGAACTAGGCGAAATCTTTCGTATCGCAGAGAACCTTAAACAAAAGGTAATGGATGTTGATCCTAACATCGAAAGAAGCATGTTATTTCGCCTGGGCCTAGAGAAGCTTGTTGTCGGCTATCGGAAATTGTATGATGAAAAAACGAAAGCCAAAACTGTTCAAACGACTGTGTTAAAATATTTCTGTAGCAAATAGTTAGTTTCTCCATTATATATTTTGAACAATAAACATTTAATTCTATAATTTTTATTATCTTTTACATGGCATGCAGTTAAAAAGTTATTTAAAAGGTATTATTTAAAAGTTATTTAAAATTCTTTATGGACATTCCAGAAGGTCAAGTACCAATTATAATTTTTCCTATTGGTTATGATATTCGATTAACGCGTTTCCGTTTTGCGCGATGCGCTTGCGGGACGAATTAATCGCGTTAATCGAGGCCCGCCTGTATACATAAAATATATAACATACATTTGATAGGGGTGTGTGTATATATATATATATATATATATACATACACCCCTATCAAATGTATGTTATATATTTTATGTATATATATATATATATATATATATATACACACCATTATGTTGTAAGTTTTAAGTAATTATAATAGACAATAAATTTATCTAATAATGCAAACCTACATGATTCAAACTTTTGAGCTACCTATTTGCCACTATTAAAACACTAGAATGTTCCTACTATGCACTGAATACAATAATGACAGTATTGAAAGTATGCTGCTGTAACAAGATCTAGAAAAATTAGCAGATGGGCCTTAGAGATGGCATTGAAGTTTAATATTGACAAATACAAGCTTACTACAACCCAAATGCATACATAAATACCAGCTAGCAGTTTCCATTGACTTCACAGGTGCCTTTGAAACCGTATATGGTGACCTAGTATCATGGGCATTTGAGACTTGCTATTCTTCCAAAAAATCTCTATTCTTGCCTTCAGAACTACCTGACAAACTGCATAGTAATGGCCCAGAACACTCACAGAGAATCCTCCTGAGCAGTATCCAGAGGCTGTTCCTAGGGGTCTGTCCCTGCTCCCATGTTGTGGTCAATAGTCCTTGATGAGTTGCTAAACACCAACATCGAATGTTCATGTTTTTTGGCTTTTGGAAATGATCTCATTCTCATTGTGGAGGCAAACTCACAATCCCAGCTGGAAAACCATACAAATATGGCCCTACAAACCATCTGGACCACAATGCAAAAACTTCTCATCTCACCAGAGAAGACCCAAGCAATTCTCATTACAGGCAACCTCAGTATTACATGACACCCAACCATCAAGTTAAATAACTCTCCTGTGAAAACAGTAGCAAAAATCAAGTATCTTGGAATCGTAATTGACAACAAGCTCTCCTTTTTCCCACATCTCCAATGTCTCGTGTGGTGCTATGGTGCAGGCACCTGGTTTCACATTATTACCCTCCAGTGATTCAGAAGAAAGCTTAATACCATCCAGTGGCACATCCTAACCAGGGCATGCTGCACTGTTAGCACACTGGCACTCCAAGTCGTTGCAGGTGCACTACATCTACATTTAGAGGTGGCTGCAAGGGAGGCTCCAATACCATCTCAGGAAAGTATTACCAGAAACTATAATGGGCTACACTATCAACTTAACTAACCACAGAATGGAAAAAAGAAATATAATGAACCACCTTCTCCAAATCTGGCAGCAGGATTGGAATACATCAGCAAAGGGAGGAACTACGTACAGATTTATTCTCACTGTATCTATGACCTACCCTCACCCTCTTCCATGCTACTCACCTGGACTCCACCTAACATGCCTTCTAACTGGACATGAGTCCTTCAGTGCTAAGCTCACCGAACTAGGTATATCTGATAAACCTCTCTGCCACTGTGGAGTCAAAGAAAATTAGGAACATGTTCTCTACGACTGTCACCTCTATCACCCACCTAGAAACCACATCCTCACAACTACTGTCCCTCCCATGTGGTTAAGAATTCCTCTTTCTCACTGAAGAGGAGCACTACAAACAACTGACTGTATTTACCCAGCCTGAAACCTCAACTGAACCTCAACCAACGTTGGGTTGCCACATGCCAAATGGTGACTGTACTTTGCTGGCACTCTAGATCAGCAATACTTTCATCTTTTACTTCCCCCAGGGCTGGAGTTTCCACCTATTCACCCTCCCGCCTTTTTCTTCTGTAAGATGCCTTCCTTTCCCCATCCTTCTAGCTTCCTCCCAACTTTAACTCCCACTCTTGCTCTATCCACTCCTCTTATACCTTTTTTTTTTTTTTTTTTTTTTTTTTTTTGTCTCTGTCCAGGAAGCTCAGGTGACCCTTTTGGGCACCAGCCAGAGAAACCACTGGTGGCACCTGACCCAAACACTGTGCACACTATACCCAAATGCATATGGATAGCAGTAATTTCACAGTAAAGAACTAACTGTGTGGTACTATGCTCAGGATATTAAAAAATGAAAAGTACCTTGGGATAGTTGTGCAGTCAGATATGAAGTTCTCTGAGCAGTGCAAGCAGACTGCCAGGACAGCTTATTGAGTTTTATCAGTAATATACAAGAATTTTGCTAGCAGGGATAAGAAGGTGGTTATCCCATTGTATAAGAAATGGTTGGGTACGGCATACAAGCATCGTATAAGCAATGGTTAGGTACTGCATACAAGCCTCATTTTAGGAATGACATGATCTTGTGGAACAGATGTAGAGAAATGCAATGAGATTAGTGAGGGGGAACAAGAGGGTGCCTTTTGAAGAAAGCTTTTTTCCCAAGAAAGGCTTCAGTTCTGCAAATCTGAAAGGCTTAAACACCTCAATCAGATCACTTGCAAGGTGATCTGATTGAGGTATTTAGCCTTTGAATGGCTTGAGTGAGCTCAGTGTGGATGACATCATTCCTCTTACTCAAAGTACACATGTGAAAGATCACAAATTCAAATTGAGGAAAGATGTTTATTACAGAATAGATGACAGAAAGTTTCCTTCATCCTGCAGGTACTTGATTGTTGAAACAAACTTTTATCATTGTAGAGATGGGTAATTTGAATAAATTCAAGGAAGAACTAAACAAACTCTTAGAGGAGATGTACAGGTGATGTGGGAATATCATTTGTCCATCCCTCTAATAGCTTAGTTTTTTTTTTTTTTTTAATTATGCTGTATAAGCTTGCTTTCTGACTTCATTTCCACTACTAATACTAATACTAATCCCAGAATAACATGTGATTGGATAGTACCACACTCAAAGTGATAGTGGCAAAAATGAAAAAAGACCTGAGGGGGATTGTACAGTCTTACATGAAGTTCTCTAGACAGGCTGCTAGGACAGTTCTTAGGATTCTATCAGATATACATGAATTTGCTTGCAGGAACAAGGAGTGGTTATGCTTGCATCTTGATTACTGCATGGAGATCTGGTAGCCTCATTTTAAGAAGGATGTGTGCCTGCTTGAACAAGTGCACAGAAGTCAACTCATTTGTGCCCCTGACTAGATTAGTCAGTGGCAAAAATTAGTACTCTTAACATGAAAGACTTGAGTCCTGTAAATTACAACATTTGGAAATCAGTGCCAAGCAGCGCTCCTTCAGGTTGTCTTGAACATTCTTCTCTGACTTGAACAAGCTAGTCAGAGAAGTGGCATCTATGTTTTAATGCTGCTAAAGGCCAAGAGTCTTACACTTGGTGAATAGCAACCCCAAATAAATTATATACTTGGTAGAGTTGAATTAAAAACAGTGGAGGAGGAGGAGGAAAGGGATCTGGGAGTTCAATACAGGAAATATGAAGTTTCTAAATAGTGTAAACAGGCAGTCAGGAAAGTCCTGGTGTCCTATCAGTGATTTATCAAATTTTATCCTGTAGATAGGGAGGTCATAATCCCATGTATAAGGCAATTGTAAGACCACATTTGGCATAGTGTGTTCAAATATGGAATCTGAAAAAAGGCATTAAGCTTCTTGAAAGGGTCCAAACACGTGAAAATCGAATGGTGAGATTGGCAGAAGGACAACTGTATGAGGAAAGACTCGGATTATGTGAGCTACAGACATTGGAAGCCAGGCATCTCAGAGGTGACTTTATTGAGGCTTATAAGGCTCTGAGAATGAATAGTAAAACGAATGAAGGTTCTCTTGTTATTAAGAATTCCAGAACTAGGGGCCATAAATTCAAATTACAGTGTTTGAGGTTTAGATTAGATTTAGGAAGTTTTCTTTTAACCAGAAAGTTGTTGACTGTTGGAACAAGTTGCCCTTGCAGGTAGTTAAGGCTGACACTGTGAATAAATTCAAAGATCAACTGGATAGTTACCTCTGTGAGGAGGGAAGCATATAATATGTATGTTCCTATCTACTTGGGCTGTTTTCTCTTTTCTTTTTTTTTTTCCTGTGCTGCAAAAGCCTGTGGCCTTATTTGCACTATATGGCGAATACTATTACTATTACTTTCCTCTATCACCCACATAATAATGCGGGTGATTGAAGTAGCCAAGATTTAAACCAATATAACTATTAAACTTGCCCATGCTATTGAGATGGTGTTAGGTGGGTCGGAAAACTGCTTGCTTAGAAGGTGGGGGGATACATAGACCAATAGATTAAATATAGCTGCAGGCAGAGGTGATTCTTTCACTGCTTGTATTGGACAGTTGGAAAGACAACTTGAGTAGTTGAGACCCGCTAATTTTCGTAAAATCGGACAGATGCTAATAATTTATTGTAATTTTTCCTTGTAGAGGATCTGCGATCTCATTATGGATTTTAATGGAAATTTAATGGCTATTTTTGGAAATTTTAAAGGAATATTATATATTTTATTTTAAAGCAGAAGAATACTCTTACCTGGGGTTTCTTCAGGGACGGCTCAATCCAGGAGAGGTGTAATTCAGAAGGTGTTGAAATTGCACTTATATGGAAGGAGGCCAAAGGAAAAAGCCAGCTTTTGTCCTAAATCTCTGCATGGGGAGTAATTGTAGGCAATAAAGAGAGATGATGTCCTGAAGCCTGATGGGGACTTTTTGTTAATACCATCTTCAAAGGAGGGTGAATATGTGTCTCACCGTCCTTTGAAGATGGTATTAACGAAAAGTCCCCATCAGGCTTCAGGACATCATCTCCCTTTATTGCCTACAATTACTCCCCATGCAAAGATTTAGGACAAAAGCTGGCTTTTTCCTTCGGCCTCCTTCCATATAAGTGCAATTTCAACACCTTCTGGGTTCGTGCCCATCACCACCAAATACGGAGGATGCGGAAAAGGTCAGGGAATGACCACCGCATATCCCCGAGCAATATGGCCTTAGTTGCTAATGCTCCTAAAAACCAAATAACAACAACAACACCTTCTAAATTACACGTCTCCGGGATGCAGCCATCCCTGAAAAAACCCCAGGTAAGGGTATTCTTCTGCCTTAAAATAAAATATATAATGTTCCTAAAATTTAATATTCCTTTAAAATTTCCAAAAAATAGCCTATACTACCCTTTTCAAAAAATCCACAAAGTTTATTTTAAAATCCATAATGAGATCGCAGATCCTCTACAAGGAAAAATTACAATAAATTATTAGCATTTGTCCGATTTTACGAAAATTAGCGGGTCTCGACTACTCAAGTTGTCTGTCCAACTGTCTAATAAATAAAGTTTCGAGACTTTTACGAAAATTAGCGGGTCTCGGCTATTCGAGTTGTCTGTCCAACTATTAATAAATAAAGTTTATAAAGTTTCGAGACTTTAGGACCTCCACATATATTTTTTTACTCTATGCTTGTATTGTAATGTACAGCTGGCTGGAAAGCAAGGTGTCGAGGAGTTCAACGCCTGCTGCAGGTCCTCATGTAACAAGCAAATACTTAGATTGTGTTAGAGTAAATACAGGTGCATGTATACTCACGTGGCATGTACACTAATATTAGAGCATAATAAATAAATTTGATGAATTCAAAGTACTGGTTAAGTCATCAAATGTAGACAGTTTAGGTATATTGGAGATGTGGATGAGACTTAAGGATGTAGAATTTGAATGGAGAGTATAATGTGTACAGAAAGGACAAGCAGGACAGGAAGGTGTTATGTACTTTATTAAGAACATATGAAATCTAAGCAAGTTGGCATGGGTGGCCAACTTGTTTGATTTTATTGAAATGTTGGATCAGTTGTTTGGTGTGACATAAGCACTGGGAGTAGGAGTGTATTTTAGACCTAAAGACTGTGTTTAATATAATGACAGCTACATAAACATATAGAGGGGGCCAGTAAATCAGAATGTGTTATAATGAGGGTCTTTAACTTTACAGGTATTGAGTGGAACTTGTGGGCTGGTCACTCACACACTCACAAGATTTTGTGGATTTATTGGATGAATAATTATTTTCTATAGCAGCACGTTGGAGAGTCAACAGGAGAATGAGATATGTTTGATCTCTTTATCAGAAGTGATTCTTCATGCAGTATCTACAGATGAAAGATGATAGCAGTGATCACAGCATATTGATGTGGGAATTACTAAAATATGTAACTACAGCCACTCTCCAACTTACGTAAGGGTTGCATTCCGTGGAACTTTACATAAGTCAGAATTTCCCTAAATGCTTATGCAGCACTTGCAACTATGCTTGCTGAATTTGATTGAAGCAAAAAAGAAATGTCTGACGAACATGTAAATAGAATTATTTATTCAATTTTTTTTATCTCATGCGCAGGAAAAAATACAAAAGTGTACAAAATTTCAAAATTATAACAGTAATCAGTGTAAACTACAGCAATACATCTAGAAAAAAGAGGCAGATGGTGTGGGAAATGGCAATTGATGTTTAACATTGACATATACAAGATGCTGCTTAGAATAGCAGTAATCCAAGGTAACATACCTATTGTGTGGTATCTGACTCAGTTGTGGAAAATTAAAAAGACCGAGGAGTAACCTGGTTTTCTGAGCAGCGCCATCTGCCAGCATACAGCCCATGGGGGTGCATATCAATGATATGCAGATTTTTTGCTAGCATAGATTACGAGGTGATTATCCCTTTGTATAGGGATTGTTTGGCCACATCTTGAGTACTGGTGCATACAGGTCTATAGGCCACATTTTAGGAAAGATGAAGATCTGCTGAAAAGGGTGCAGAGAAGGGAACAAGATTGGTGATGGGGAACAGAAAAGTACCAAGACAGACTTCATTTTTGTAATTGCGCCATCTGTAGACTAATCTGTTCTGCAAGATCATCTGATTGAAGTGTTTAAGGCTCTGTGTAGATTGCGTTAGCTGAAAGCTGATAGCATCTTTCCTCTTGCTTGGTCTACACACATAGGAAGCATAAATTCAAACTAAGGACAAGTGGATGCAGCATAGACATGTAGAAGTTTGCCTTCAGCTATCTTGTACTGGATTGTTGGAATAAACTTCAGATCCATTGTTGTGGAAGTGAGTCGTTTTAATAAATTCAAGACAGAACTAGAAAAACTGGAGAGAACAGACAGATGTTAGGTGTTTTTTTTTTTTTTTTTTTTTTCTTTTTAGTGATACTGTACAAGCTTGCTTTTCTGCATAATTTGCCCCTTCTAATACTAAATCCATATAACTGTTACCTGTTGAATTAACTTAAAGACAGTTTGGAACAAAGCCTCACATATCTGGTTGTTTGAAAGTGGCAAAATGTATTTTTTTATCTCCATAAAAATTTATAAATATTTGCTACAGAATTTTGTTATACCACTTAAACTCATAATTTTTCAAATTGAAGAGATATATTGAACATGTTCTACTTTAAGGACTGTATTTCCTGTGTATATTCACTTTTAGTAAATAATTAACAAGCTATGTGATTATTGCTTTTTCTTTATTTTTTTATAAGAATCTTAAAATGGTTCACTTTATTGAAAACTGCTTCCTGTATAATTGTTCCCCTGTACTCAGAAGAATAGTAATTTACGTCTTTAAAGTTATATCCTTAATGTCTGAAATGCTAAATAATAATGCTGAATAACCTTTCTCCCCTCCCTTTTTTTTTTTCCAGGAAATGGCAAAATAGCACTTCCTATTGTAGAAAACAGCCCTTTATATATTTATGATAGGAGATCACTTTCTTTACCTATTCCATTCCGTCCTATAGTAAATGTTAATATACCTGGAGCAAATAGTCAAGGTAAGGAATTTGTAATGCATAGTATTCCAAAAATTTGGTTTAATTCTAAGCTATAAATTGATTTAATATATAAAATAATGTTATTTTTTTAAAACTTTCCACAATTTATACTCTCTTAAAACTAATTCTCTGCATAGATAAAGGAAGTTTTTGGTGGGATAATATTCAGATATTCCAACAAGTAGAATAAATGCACATGAGCTTAAAATATTTTTTGCTCCTCGGTAGTTTCAGGAAGGTGATGTGGATATGCTTTTAATTCTCATTACTTAAAAAAATACTAACTGTATAAAGACTTTTGCAAAATACAGGTTTAATTTCTCCAAACTCAAAAGATTGTTGGATTTTAATTTAATTATTTACACCAGTGGTTCTCAACCTTTTATGCTTCACGTACCCCCCCTGGAAATGTGTATGTAACTGGCGTATCCCTTGTATAGATAGATAAAACTATAGTTATAGTATAACAATGGGAATAAAATAAAACATATATATATATATATATATATATATATTAAATTTTTTATTCATAAATTACATATATTGATAAACAGAAAGTGACATAAACAATTTAACAAATCTTATAAAATTATAAACATTTTACTGGGTAATCAGTGAGATGGTTTCACTTATTTACGCTTGTACAGTTCATCAGTGGTTGGGGTTATCTTGCTAAGGTAGAGTGGCAGGTCATCTTCAACATCCAGCCTGTTCCTATATTTATTTTTTAAAGCAGTTAAAGATGGAAAACCAGTTTCACATAAATAAGTTGTTGTGAAAGGTAACAAATATTTGACTGCAGTTCTTGACAAAGTCGGATATTCCTTCTCCACTCCAATCCAAAAACTAATCAATGGCTTTTTGGAATGAATGTTTAAACTATTGTCACACGACATCTCAATCAACTCTTCTTTATTGGACAATGGTAGCTTACATTTTACCAAATCAAATGTGAAGGGGTCTCGAATCCATTCTTGCATTTCATCAGGGGATAGAAAATACTGCCTTATTAGAGTTTTAAGAGAGCATAAAACAACGATAACAACGATTATTTGTTGTCTGATGCACTCGTTTGCTCATTTTCTCTAAGAAATGAATCTAGTCACTGAAATTGGTCACAGCTGTTCTTTTTAATTCCATTTTTCGAGAGAAATTTTTTTTACCATGGCCTCTGTTTTCTTCTCAACATAGAACACATCAAAAACTTTCCTGAAATCCAAGTATATGATATCAAAATTATTTTATGCATCCAGTTCCTTTCCGACCACATCGTACTATCCAATCAACTCGGTCAACAATACTTCCCCTTAACAAACCCATGATGTGTCTAAACTATTACTGCTGTCTTGTATAGGTTATCCTGTATTACCTCTTTAACTAGTTACTCCATTATTTTCCCCAGAACAGAAGGATAACTAACAGGTCTATAATTATTTGTGTCACCCTTTGAACACCCTTAATGAGTTGGGAGTACATTTGCACATCTCCCCTGAATCTAAGGATACTCTCATAATAATGATTAAGGGTTTGCTAACTTCTCTCATCTCCTTCAAAATAACTGGTATATCCCATCCCACCCCAGATGCCTTCTTTATGTTTAACTTCAACAGTATCTCCTCCACTTTGCTCTCAGTTATTACAAAATCACTTAGCATTAGCATTAGCAAGGGCACATAATGCAAGAAAACAAGCTTATATAGCATCAGCCAAAAAAAAAAAAAACCCCGTATTTCACCCAACCCCTCGCTCCAAATGTTTGTCAAGTTCTACTTTAAATCTGTTTAAGCCTTCTACATCGACAGATGGAAGTTTGTTTCAGCAATCAACCACCCCCCTGGTTAAAGACAATTTACCGCACATCTCTCCTACAACCGTCTTTCCTGAATTTCAATTTATGCCCTCTCAGGTGATTATTCTGAACAAGAGGAAGAGTCCCATCAGCATTGAGCATGCTCAAACCATTCAAGGCTTTATACACCTCAATCAGATTACCTCGCCTAGTCTCAAGACACTGTAATTTGCAAAACTTAAGCCTTTCTTCATAAGAGCAACCCTTTGTTCTGTTCACTAATCTTGTTGCCCTTCACTGTACTCATTCCAACAGCTCTACACCCTTCTTAAAATGAGGCCTTTAGATCTATATACAGTGCTCAAGGTTTGGCCTCACCATTGCCTTATACAAGGGGATAATCACCTCCTTAGCCCTGCTAGAAAAATTCCTGTATATCATTGATAAGACAACATGAGCTAGTCTTGGAGACTATCTGCCAGCACAATTACCCCCAGGTCCTTTACATTCTCTACCACTGTCCGTGTTGTACCACAGAGTTTATACGTTACTCTGGGATTACTGCTTCCCATATGTAGTACTTTACATTTGTCAATGTTAAACTTCATTTGCCACCTCTCAGCCCATATACTCAACTTTTCTAGATCCTGCTGCAGCAGAGTACTGTAATTAGTGTCATTAACAACCTTCCCAACCTTCGTATCATCTTCAAACTTGGACATTAAGCCTCATGTACCATCATCAATATCATTTATAAATACAGAAAACAATAATGGACCCAACACTGAACCCTGAGGGACTCCACTAATAAAATTAGTCCACGAAGAGCAGTGTCCATTGATTACCACTCTCTATCTTCTCCCACTCAACCATCACTTTATCAATAGCAGCAATTTGCCTCCAATGCCACACTTCTCCAATTTGTGCAGCAGTCTTCCATGTGCAACAGCATCAAAGGCCTTTCTAAGATCCAAATATATGATATCAAAGTCATTCTTTGCATCCAGTTCCTTTGTGACTACATCATAGTATCCAATCAAATTAGTCAGACAAGACTTCCCCTTAACAAACCCATGCTGTGTCCGAACTATAACTGAATTCTTGTCAAGATGATCCTGCAATGCTTCTTTAACCAGTGCCTCCATTAATTTCCCTGGAACAGAAGTTAAACTAACAGGTCTGTAATTACCTGTGTCTCACTTTGATCCTTCTTTGTGGATTGGAGTCACATTTACACATCTCCAGTTCATGGGTACCTCCCCTAAGTCCAGGGAAGCTCTCATAATTATGGCTAAGGGTTTGCTTACTTCCTTTGCCACCTCCTTTAATATAACTGGATAGATTCCATCCTCCCCAGGTGCCTTTCTTATGTTTATCTTCAACAATTTCTCCTCCACATTACTCAGTTATTACAAGATTATCTAGCTTACTGCAAGAGTTGAATACACCTGTGGCATCCCCCTCCCTGAATAACTCCTCACGTGTAAATGTAGATGCAAAATATTCATTTAGTTTGTTAAATACCTGAGCAGGATCATCAACAGTTGAACCATCGATATCAAGTGGACCAATCTGATTCATCCCCTTCCTTCTAGAGTTTACATAAGTAAAGAACTCTTTGCTGTTTTTCTTTGCATCCTTTGCCAAAGATTTCTCTTAATCTGCCTACACCTGCCTAACCTCCTTTGTAACTTGGTTACAAAGGAGGTTAGGCAGGTGAAGGCAGATTATGACACAGAAGCCTATTATAGATACTTATATCTATCTTCTGTGTTACATGTTAATTTATATGTATCCCATGCATTTTTCTTCTGTGTCACATATCTAATTACTTAATTTGCCATCCATTTAAGCCCAAATCTTGAACAATATTTCTTTGTTGGTATGAAAAGCCTGGTAGCTTCCAAGATTAATTCTTTGAATGCTTTCCATTTTTAATTTGCTGTTGGTAACATCATCGGTTAGTTCCATGGTATAGAATTTAAATACTGTCTCAGACCACCGTAGTCACCTTTATGAAAGCAAAAACCCTTGCCTTTACCCTTGATGGTAGTTATCTCTTTCAGTAAATCACAATTCAGCACACTGTGATCACTGCCACCTAGTGGTTCCTTTATCTGCAGATTCTTGATGCATGAAGAATCACTACTGATAATCAAATCGAGAGTATTACTCCCTCTAATTGCCTTCTGAACATGCTGCTATAGAAAACAATCATCCAGTAAATCCACAAAAGCCTTGCTAGTGTGTGAGTGATCAACCCACAAATTCCAGTCAGTCTTTGGGAAATTAAAATCCCCCATTATAAGACACTCTGATTTACTGGCCCACTCTAAATCTCTGCACAATTGCTCATTATACTCATCAGATTCATTTGGCCTGTAACACAAACCTACTCTCGTTTTTCCTTTCCCAGTGTTTGTCACACCAAACAGACTCAACATTGCATTGTCCACCAACATCAATTGGATGCACTTCTTTAGATTTTATGTGTTTCTTAACTAACAGCATAACCCCTCCTCCCTTTCTGTCCTGTCTATCCTTTCTGTACACATTGTACTCCCCAAATTCCAGTTCTGCACTGCTTATGTCTGTGTGAACCCATGTCTCTGATATCCCAACAATATCTGCCTTTGATTTCTTGACTTGCACTTCAAGCTCATCGAATTTATTAACTATACACCTAGCATCGGTGTACATGCAAGTTTACATGCACCTGTTTCTACTCTTAGTTACCCTAACACAGCCCATGTATTTACTTGTTCCACTATGACTCCCAGCAGTCCTGGAAATCCCCATTGCCTTGCTTTCCAGGCGGCTGCTCAATTGCATTTCAATAGAAGTAGTGCAAGAATCACTTTTACCTCTGCCAGTGGCTACTGTTAATCTTTTAGTCCTTGTATCCCCCCAAGCTAGCAGGTTTCCGATCCACCTAACACTGCCTCGATCGCATCATCAAATATTCTTGCACCCTTTCTATTTAAGTGTATCCCATTCCTGTAGAAGCAGTCTCTGCTGTTAACAAGCACAGACCAGGCTGATAAATATTCTACCCCTTGAGCATTGCACAATCTCTCCAGGGCCGAATTGATCGACAAGGCTCCTATCATATACTCCCTCCTTTCGTGTCTGGGCAGAATTGCAGATACTTTCAAATTCAACTTAGCTCCCTGTTAGAGTTTGATAAACTTCTGGCATTCCACTCCTTTAATAACTCCTCGTGTGTGTGAATATAGATGCAAAATACTCATTGTTCACGTATTGAGCAGCATCATCAATACTCAAACCATCTATGTTAAGTCATTATACTATGATGTAGTCACAAAGGAACTGGATGCAAAGAATGACTTTGCTATCATATATTTGGATCTTAGAAAAGTCTTTGATACTGTTGCACATGGAAGACTGCTGCACAAATTGGAGTAGTGTGGCATTGGAGGCAAATTGCTGCTATGGATAAAGGGATGGTTGAGTGGGAGAAGACAGAGTGGTGAACAATGGACACTGCTCATTGTGGACTAATGTTATTAGTGGAGTCCATGAGGGTTCAGTGTTGGGTCCATTGTTGTTTTCTTAATTTATAAATGATATTGATGATGGTATATCAAGCTTAATGTCCAAGTTTGCAGACGATACGAAGGTTGGCAGGGTTGTTAAGGACACTAATGACAGTACGGTGCTGCAACAGGAACTAGAAAAGTGAAGCAGATTGGGCTGAGAGGTGGAAAATGAAGTTTAACATTGACAAATGTAAAGTACTACATATGGGAAACAGAAACCCCAGAGTAACGTATCAACTCTGTGGTACTACTCTGACAGTGGTATGGAATGAAAAGGACCTGGGGGTAATTGTGCAGGTAGATATGAAGTTTTCTGAGCAGTGCAGATGGTCTGCAATAGTAGCTCATGTTGTCTTGTCAGTGATGTACAGGAATTTTTCTATTAGGGATAAGGAAGTGATTATCCCCTTTTATAAGGCAATGGTCAGGCCACACCTTGAGTACTGTATACAGGTCTGGAGGCCTCAATTTAAGAAGGGTGTAGAGCTGTTGGAACGAGTACAGAGAAGGGCAACAAGATTAGTGAACAGAACAAAGGGTTGCTCTTATGAAGAAAGGCTTAAATTTTGCAAATTATAGTGTGTGGAGAATAGGAACCTGTGAGGGGATCTGATTGAGTTGTATAAAGCCTTGAATAGTTTGAGCATGCTCAATGCTGATGAGATTTTTCCTCTTGCTCAGAATAATCACCTGAGATGGCATAAATTCATATTGAGGAAAGACAGATGTTGGATAGATGTGCAGAAGTTTGCCTTTAGCCAGTGGGTAGTTTGTTGGTGGAACAGGCTTCCATCCTTTGTTGTGGAAGTTAATAGCCTAAATAAATTTAAGGCTGAGCTGGACAGGTATTTGGAATGAACGGAGGGGTGAAATACGAGAGTTTTTTTTTTTTTTTTTTTTTTGGCTGATGGTGCATCAGCTTGCTTTCTTGCATCGTATGCCTCTACTAATGCTAATATGCGTATCATGCCGTCAGTCAATCACGTAATGTTAAGTCAACCAATCTGACTTCTTCCCTTCTGTCTAGAGTTTACATAAGTAAAGAACTCTTTGCTGTGTTTCTTTATATCCTTTGCCAAAGATTTTTTGTAATCTGCCTTTGCCTGCCTAACCTCTTTTTGTCACATGATTGTAGACTAGCTTATATCTGCCATAGGCTTCTGTGTCGCATGATAATTTATATGCATCCCATGCATTTTTCTTCTCTGCCACGAGCCTCATTAATTCATCTGACATCCATTTAGGGCTGAATCTTGAACCGTATTTCTTTGTGGGTATGAAAAGCCTAGTAACCTCTAAGATTAAGTCCCTGAAGGCTTCCCATTTAGAAATCATCTTTGGTAACATCATCAGTTGATCCCACTGTATAGAAATTAAAAACTGTCTGCGATCACTGTAGTCACCTTTACGAAAGCAAAACCCTTCGTTTACCCTTGATCGTGTAGTTACATCTTTAATTCAATTCCACATCAGTACACTTTGTGATCACTGTCACCTAGTGGTTTCTCTATCTTCAAATTCTTAATGCATGAATAATCACTGCTGATAATCAGATCAAGAGTATTATTTCCTTTGGTTGCCCCTTGAACATGTTGCTGTAGAAAACAATCCTCCAATAAATCCACAAAAGTCTTGCTAGCATGCAAGTGACCAACTCACAAGTTTCAGTCAATATCTGCAAAGTTAAAATTCCCCATTACAAGGCATTCTGATTTACTGACCCACTTTATTTCTCTGCAGAACTGTTCGTTGTACTCATCAGAGTCATTAGGCCTATAACATACTCCTACTCTCATTTTCCCTTTCCCCGTGTTTATGTCACACCAAACAGACTCTCAACATTACACTGTCCACTCATATCAACTGAATGCACTTCCTTAGATTTTATATGTTTCTGAACTAACAGCAGAACCCCTACTCCCTTCCTACACTGTCTAACCTTTCTGTACACATTTATTTATTATACTTCTAGCATTGGTGTACATGCTTGTTCTTACTCTTAGTTATCTTAACACAGCCCATGTATTTACTTGTTCCATGATGACTCCCAGCAGCTCTTGAAATCCCCAACAGCTTGCTCTCTTGGCTGCTGCTCATTACAATAAAAGCAGTGCAAGAATCACTTTTGCCTCTGCTTGCAGCTACTGTTAATCCTTTAATCTGTGAATCCCCCTAAGTTAGCAGTTTTCCGACCCACCTAACATTGCCTTGATAGCATCAGCAAATATTCTTGCACCCTTTCTATTTAAGTGTATCCCCTCCCTGTAGAAGCACTCTCTTCTGTTAGCAAGCACAGACTACGCTGAAAAAATTCTACCCCGTGAGCCTTGCAGACACTTTCAAACAAAACTCTCCTCAGAATTGCAGACACTTTCAAATTTAACCCTAACTTGCAACTTTTTTTCACCCTTGACCTGTACATATTAATTAAATCTGCAGATCTCTTACTCTTAAGGTCATTAGTGCCAACATATACAACAATATTCACCTTTTGTGCCCTTAAAAGATGATATGTGCCCTTCAATAAAACAACTATATATATATATATATAAAATCTTACCATTCGCTGGAGCTGCAAAAATCTTCGCCAACACAGTTACCTCGTACCCAGATCTTTTATGTGAATGATCCTTTATTATTTATCTGCAGATAAATGAACCACTAGGTGGCAGTGATCACAGTGTGTTGAAGTGGGATTTACTCAAGGAGGTAACTACCATCAGAGGTAAAGGGAAGGGTTTTTGTTTTCGTAAAGGCGACTATGATGGTCTGAGACAGTATTTAAATTCTATACAGTGGGACCAACTGATGATGTTACCAACAGCAAACTCAAAATGGGAAGCATTCAAGGAACTAATCTTGGAGGCTACCAGGCTTTACATACCAACTAAGAAATATTGTTCAAGGTTTAGGCCTAAATGGTTGTCAGATGAATTAATGAGACATGTGGCAGAGAAGAAAAATGCATGGGATACATACAAATTAATGGGTGACATGGAAGCCTATGATAGATATAAGTTGGTCTGTAACCAAGTCACAAAGGAGATTAGGCAGGCAAAAGGCAGACTACGAAAAATCCTTGGCAAAGGATGCAAAGAAAAACAGAAAAGAGTTCTTTACATATTTGAACTCGAGAAGGAAAGGGATGATTCAGATTGGTCCACTGGATATTGATGGTTCAACAGTTGAGGATCCTGCTCAGGTGGCTAACAATCTAAACGAGTATTTTGCATCTACATTCACGCATGAGGAGTTATTCAGGAAGGAGAATGATGTAGGTAAAGTAAACATTGGCAGTGAGCTGGATGATTTTGTAATAACTGAGAGGAAAGTGGAGGAGAGATTGTTGAGGATAAACATAAAAAAGGCACCTGGGGTGGATGGGATCTATCCAGTTATATTAAAGGAGGCAGCAAAGGAAGTATGCAAACCCCTAGCCATAATTATGAGAGCTTCTTTGGACTCAGGGGAGGTACCCATAGACTGGAGATGTGCAAATGTAACCCCAATTCACAAAGGAGGATCAAAGGCTGACACAAGTAATTATAGACCTGTTAGTTTAACTTCTGTTCCAGGTAAATTAATGGAGGCACTGGTTAAAGAAGCACTGCAGGATCATCTAGACAAGAATTCAATTATAGCTCAGACGCAGCATGGTTTTGTTAAGGGCAGGTCTTGCCTGACCAATTTGATTGGATACTATGATGTAGTCACAAAAGAACTGGATGCAGGGAATAACTTTGATATTATATATTTGGATCTTAGAAAGGCTTTTAATACTGTTGCACATGGAAGACTGCTGCACAAATTGGAGCAGTGTGGCATTGGAGGCAAATTGCTGCTATGGATAAGGGGTTGGTTGAGTGGCAGAAGACAGAGAGTGGTAATCAATGGACACTGCTCAACGTGGACTAATGTTATTAGTGGAGTTCCTCAAGGTTCAGTGTTGGGTCCGTTTTTGTTTTCGGTGTTTATGAATGATATTGATGATGGGATATCAAGTTTAATGTCCAAGTTTGCAGATGATACAAAGGTTGGCAGGGTCGTTAAGGACACTACTGACGCTATGCTGCTGCAACAGGATCTGGAAAGGTTGAACAGATGGGCTGAGAGGTGGCAAATGAAGTTTAACATTGACAAATGTAAAGTGCTACATATGGGAAACAGTAACCCCAGAGCAACGTATCAACTCTGCGGTACTACACTGACAGTGGTGGAGAATGAAAAGGACCTGGGGGTAATTGTGCAGGCAGATATGAAGTTCTCTGAGCAGTGCAGACGAGCTGCAAGAGTAGCTCATGGTGTCTTGTCAATGATATACAGGAATTTTTCTAGCAGGGATAAGGAGGTGATTATTCCCTTGTATAAGGCAATGGTTAGGCCACATCTTGAGTACTGTATACAGGTCTGGAGGCCTCATTTCAAGAAGGATGTAGAACTGCTGGAACGGGTACAGAGAAGGGCAACAAGATTAGTGAATGGAACAAAGGGTTGCTCTTACGAAGAAAGGCTTAAGTTTTGCAAATTACAGAGTCTGGAGACTAGGCACCGGCGAGGTGATCTGATAGAGGTGTATAAGGCTTTGAATGGTTTGAGCATGCTCAATGCCAATGGGATTCTTCATCTTGCTCAGAATAATCACCTCAGAGGGCATAAATTCAAATTGAGGAAGGACGGATGTCGGATAGATGTGCGGAAATTTGCCTTTGGCCAGCGGGTGGTTGGTTGGTGGAACCGACTTCCATCACTTGTTGAAGAAGTTGATAGCCTAAACAAATTTAAAGCTCAACTGGACAGGTATTTCGAACGAACAGATGGGTGAAATGGGAGTGGGGTTGTTTTTTTTTTTTTTTTGGCTGATGCTGAATAAGCTTGCTTTCTTGCATCATATGCCTCTACTAATGCTAATGCTAATGCTAATTTTAAATTTGAGAGTTAAATTAATATTTGTAATACAGATTTTATATTACTGGCTTTGATACAAGTAATTCATAGTTATTAGTATTAAAATCTGTAAAGAGTGTGTGTAGCAGACATTCAATTTATCTATCCCATTCAAATAGCATACTCTAGTTGGTAAGCACAATTGTTATTACATCCTTTGCTTAAATTATTTTATGCCAGATTATATCAAATGTATGTATCAAAATTTTTCCCTCCCTAATGATGTAACTTAATTGCTAAATCTATTTTATATCAGTAAACACATTTCCTTAACATATAATGCTATTAAATGAAGCTTTTATCTTAGGCCTATATAATACTGGTATATGGTACACAAAAACATAGTAATATACTACTTTATTTACATACTGATGAGTATTGGCCCCGTGTGGTGTACCTATAAAGCAGTTAATTAGTTTTAGTATATAAATATCGTATTTTTTTTTTTTTTTTAGTGTAGCTGTTATTTTGAGTTTCTGTGTTGCTTGGTACTTTTTTATATTTCAATGTTAAATACTGACATATTAAGACAATGTTAAATTTGTCTTATATTGATTATTGTCATTATATTGTAGAGCTAACACTTATTACTCTGATATTTAGGTGATAAATATGAGATATGTTAGCTGTACAATATAATGACGATTATCTATTTTAATTGTTAAAACATTTTTTAAAATTATTAAAAAAAATATCAAAAAAATTTTATTATTTTATTTTTTTCAGAGGCCACTGCAATGCATTATACTTCTGGAATTGTTTACAAATATCAGTGCTTTAATAGGGTGAGTATATTTTTAACAAATTCACAGCAAAAGTTTACTCTAACAACAGTTGAGAAAATCCAAATCGTCACTCATTTAGTTAATTTTCATTGTAGCTAAATGAATACAAAAGTGTGAAAATGGTGACTAATCAAGAAAATGTGTAAAAAAAAATTATTTCTGTCAAAACCATTGATGAATGAGGCAGGTGATAGCTGAGAGAAATCGTTTGCAGAGAAAGGGAAAAGTAATTCTACTTATATATATGAATATGATAAAGAAGAGAGTAAATCAGATAGGTTCCTTAAAAGATTGAAACAATAGAATTATATAAGATCCAGACCACAGGGCAGATGAGTTGAACAGGTACTTTTGCAACAGTATCTACAACTGAAGTGTATTTGTACACCAGAAGGAAAGCGAAGAGGAATAACTTGCTAGAAAATTAGTGATATAAAGATCTGTCAGATAATATTGTTATTTCTATCCATGTAGTGCAAGGAAGCCTGAGGCTTATGCTAAACCAGCTAAAAAAAAATTTCCGAGTTACCCTGAGAGAGAGAGAGAGAGAGAGAGAGAGAGAGAGAGAGAGAGAGAGAGAGAATCAGACGTCAAAGGGAATCACCAAGAAAGAAAAGAATGATGATATCCAGCTGAGCACTCTGAATGTGCCAAGCCCATACTAACCAGATGTAAGCCCCCTGGGGATATATAAGCATCTGTCAGGAACATCGCTAAGGATGAGTATTTATTAAGATCCCACAGGTGGTGGTCTACACCCAGTTATGCCAAAAAAGGGAATATTATTATTGTAATGAACCGTTATTAGGTTAATAAGTTGATCGTCAAACTAAGATGATACTGTTGAACAGGCAAATGATAATTTTCTCCTAATCCATAAGGAAGAATCTAGAGAAATATTATATACTTGGACTAGTGTGGTTATGAAAGGAAAGCCTGTGTGGCCAACCTGTTTAACTATTATGACGAGGTTATAAAATATTTAGGTGTAAAAAAAACATCAAAGATATTCACTGGAACTTGTGGGTTGGTCACTCACAGAGTAGCAAGACTTGTGGATTTATTGGATGACTGTTTTCTATAGCAGCATGTTAGAGAGGCAACAAGGAGTAATACTCTTCAACTGATTATCACCAGTGATTAATCAAGCATTAAGAATCTGCAGATAAAAGAACCACCAGTGATCACAATCTATTAATGTGGTATTAACTCAAAGATGTAACTACAATCAGGGGTAAAAGAGTGGGTTTTTGCTTTTGTAAAGGTGACTACAGTAGTTTCAGACAGTTTTTAATTCTATACAGTGGGACCAACTGATGATATTACCAACAGAAAATTCTAAATGGGAAGCATTCAAGAAATTAATCTTGGAAGCTACTAGGCTTTTCATACCAACTAAGAAATACTGTTCAAGGTTTGGGCCTAAGCAGATCTCAGATGTACTAAAGAGACTCGTGGCAGTGAAAAAAAATGTGTGATGCAGTGAAAAAAAATGTGGGATGCATATAAATTAGAAGGTGACACAGAAGCCTATGGTATATATAAGCTAGTCTGTAATCGAGTCACAAAGGAGTTTAGGCAAGCAAAGGTAGATTACAAGAAATCTTTGGAAAAGGATGCAAAGAAAAACAGAAAAGGGTTCTTTACTTATGTAAACTCTAGAAGGAAGAGGATGAATCAGATTCGTCCACTTGATATCAATGGTTCAACTGTTGATGATCCTGCTCAGACAGCTGACAGGCTGAATGAGTATTTTGAATCTACATTCACACATGAGGAATTCTGTAGAGAAGTGGAGGCCAGAAACTTATCAAACTCTTTCAGGCAGCAAAATGAGTTTGTAATAACTGAGAGCAAAGTGAAGGAGAAATTGTTGAAGTTAAACATAAGCCTTGAAGATGTGCAAACATATCTCCAATTCACAAAGTGGGATCAACAGGTGACAAGAATAATTACAGACTTGTTAGTTGAACTTCTGCTCCAGGGAAAATAATAGTCACTGGTTAAACAAGCAATGCAGGATCATCTAGACAAGACTGCACTTTTAGCATCGGTTTGTAAAGGGGAACTCTTAACAAATGCAAAGTACTGCATATGGGTAGGAGTAACCCCAGAATAATGTACCAACTGTGCAATACTACACTCAGGGTTGTAGAGAATGAAAAAGACCTGGGAGTTAATTGTGCCGTCAGATATGAAGTTAAAGAATTTACAATTAATTGCAGGCCTTTATTTTCGGCTACTAATGCATTTTCAACTACTAAAACAATTTATCTTTTAAAGTAGGTAATTTTCATCAGTAAAGCAAGGTCATTTTCATTTTCCACTACCAAAGCTAAATTGACCCTTCAGCTCTTCAATTTCTTTAAATATCCTTTCTGCCTATAGGTTGAAAAGGCATGATGGTAGGAAACACCTTTGTCTAACTCCTTTATTTATCTTTATTTCTGCTGATACCTGATTTTCAGTTCTTATCACTGCCATTTGATTCCATTAGAGGTTAACAGTTATTTCAGATCGTTTCCATTTTTTCCTGTACCTTGAAAACACTTTATCAATTTTTCATGGTTAAAAAGTTGATAAAGCTTTTTCATAGTCTGTGTAGCATATCACAACATCCCTTTTCATTTCTATATATCTCTCACAAATATAATTCCTTTTCTTGTTCCCTTTCCATTTTTATAACCATTTTGTTTTATATAAACTTAATGAAAAAACAATAAATAGCTTATTAAAAAAGTTTTCTTAGGCTATTTATTGTTTTTTCATTAAAAAGTTTTATAATTTCTGAGTATATTTCACTTGTACTTTTTTATATCTCATTACTTTAAAGGATTTTTTTCCTCCAACCCATATACATCCCAATTCAACTGCTCTCCCCCCACAGTAGGGCTTAATTTTCTGACACCTCACTTTTCAAGGCTGCTGTATATATAAATTTATTGATAAAAATATGATTAATACAGAATATATGTTCAATAGAATATGTTTGAATAAAGTTTAGCTCTCTTGATTTATTTTATTGCATTTCCTTTCGATAATTCCTTAGATATATTAATGTGATTATTTTACAATATATTAAACCATATTTTCATTTTAAAATTATTTCTCTTTTATTTTTTAAAACACGTATTACCTAAACATGAGAAAGTTTTCATTGTTCCCTTTTTTTTAAATTTACCCTTCGTTGGATGCACCAGCAAAATGAACATAGTTGGTAACAATGTATCTCTCAGATACATACTAGGTTTCATATCGGAAAAATTAGACTATGTTTAAAAATTACCTTAGTTTATTCATAATTAACATATACAATAGCTTCAAATGTTTATAGATTAAGAAATTTTTATTTTTACATAAATTTTTTTATATAAAATATTTTTATATAAAAAATTATTTTTTGTCTTCTTTTTCATGGAACATTGCTTTTTTAGAGCATGATGTGCAGATCATTTCTGCATGCTCTAAGCAGTGGTATTGCTTATAATTTATGCAAGAATACCTTGTCAATCTGGTTCTCTTTGTTGCTTGCCAACAATTAGTGCACTGCTTGCGATTGCTCTCCCATTCTGCACTTGTAGAAGGCTCAGTACTCTGTAACCTTGATTGAGAGGAAGTTACACCTCGAGGGACCTGGCTCCTCTGATGGTTCCCCAGCCACTAATTCTGCAGAAAGTTGCTTGAGGAAGAGTCTGCAGCTCTTTACTTCTTTTTCATTTCCCATGTAGATCACTTGTGCATTGATTCTGCTGTTTAGCATGGCATAGAATATCACCATCAGGCAACGCCGACAAGCTCGTGCCACATTGTAAGTCGCACACATCTGATCCACAGTATCTACTACAGACTTGGTTGCTTTATAAAATGTTACAATTTCTGGTTTCAGCTAATCACCTGTTTCACAGACAGTGCATTAAAATGCAAGGAGGAAATGAAGATGACATTCTTTGATTTCTTGTTGCCTCTTCCTGAAGCCAAACAAACTCGATTTTTCAGGTCAGTTCTTGGCTAATTCGACAAATTCAACTGGAACTTCCAGTTAGTTCTTTTTTATTGTTCCAACATAAGAAAGTTTCCTTTTTCTGAGTTTCAAAACTAAATTGACATCAGCAAACCAATTATCCTCCATAATGTTCTGTCCAGTCCCATGGATAGGTTCAGCCAGTCTTTTGACATCAGCTGGTCTATTGCTGATTTGGTACAGACCTTCACGTTGCATCCCTGCGTATATTTCAAGATTGTAAGAGTACAGCACCCTAGCATCTACTAAGGCATATATTTTTTGGGCTTTGAAGGTATATACTGTTTGAAACTGTATTTTTCTCTGTAGGACTCATCAATTTCTCATCAATAGTTAAATTCTGACCTGGAGAGTAACATGTCTTGCAGTTTTCCACAAATTCAGTGAAAATCTCCTTTATGGGGCGAGGAGATCTTGTTTTCTTCTATCCTGGTTTCTTGATCATCGAATCTTATACATCTGATGAACTTGAAGCATCTCTAGTTCATTACCACTTTTTCAACACCATTTCTGTCAGTTCCCCATAACTCTTCCAATCTCTGTTTGTTACTCCGAAGTGCTCCAGCTGAATAAAGAAGGCCAATGAAAGCTTTTATCTCAATTTTGTCTGTTAATTTGGCATCTCTTTCTTGACTTTAGTTTGAATTTAGATTGAATTGAAACCAAAAGCTTGGGAAAACAAAACCAATTCCAATAGCTTCCAAGAAGCAATAAATTAAGCTACTGAGAAGCACACTTGCACTACTACATTTTGTAGTAGTGCAAGTTTTAAAGCCAGATTTTAGGCTTTAAAACTCATTTTGTCCCATGTGGTTACACTGCTTTAACATCTTTTATGAATATATGTTCAAAATGAGTTTTGAACAGTATATTCATAAAAGATGTTAAAGCAGTGTAACTTATTGTTTTTTTTGACTGTTTTTTTTTTTTTTTTTCCTCAGAGCATATGAAAAATGTGAAGTGAAGCAGTTGATAAAAATGTATAAATTTCAGCTCTGAGAGCTCTCATAAAAATTCTGCATATCAAAATCTGTTAATTTTTCATACTTCTTTTGCTATTTTCTTTTTTTTTTGGGGGGGGGGGGGAGGAATAGTCCACAAACTTATCAATTCTTTTGTAAAACTTGTGAATTTTGTAACAAATTTTGTCACACTCTCGCATTCCTTAGTGGTAAGGAACAGTCACATGTTGTGACTCCTCTTCCCCCTCCTTGGATGTAAAATCAAGTAAAATAAAATTAAATTAATTTAATTTAAATAGTCAATAATTAAGTGGTAATTAGTAACTCTTTAATTAGTTATTAAATCTATTCCTAATGCAGAGGTAACTTATATAGATTTCTGAACCCATCAAAAAGTGAACAAGTTAATTAGTTATCACACTCTCGTATAGCTGCAAACTCTCCGTATCTGCATTAGCATTAGTAGAGGCATATGATGCAAGAAAGCAAGCTTATACAACATCAGACAAAAAAAAAAAAACTTCCCATTTCACTCACCCATTCCCTCCAAATATTTGTCTAGTACTGCCTTGAATATATTTAAGCTGTCGACTCCTATGATGGATGCAAGTTTGTTCCAACAATCAACCACACACTGGCTAAAGGCAAATTTGGACACATCTATTCTACAACTGTCTTTCCTCAATTTGAATTTATGTCCCCTCAGGCAATTAATCTGGGCAAGAGGAAGTATCCCATCAGTATTAAGCATGCTCAAACCATTCAAGGCCTTATACACCTCAATCAGATCACCTCGCAGGTGCCTAGTCACCAGATACTGTAATTTGCAAATTTTAAGCCTTTCTTCGCAGGAGCAACTCTTTGTTCCATTCGCTAATCTTGTTACCCTTCTCTGCACTCGTTCCAGCAGCTCTACATCCTTCTTAAAATGAGGCCTCCAGACCTGTACACAGTACACAAGGTGTGACCTGGCCATTGCCTTATACAAGGGGATAATCACCTCCTTATCCCTGCTAGAAAAATTCCTGTATATCATTGACAAGACACCATGAACTTTCCTTGCAGACTGTCTGCACTGCTAAGAAAACTTCATATCTGACTGCACAATTATCCCCAGGTCTTTTTCATTCTCTACCACCTTGAGTGTAGTACCACACACTCAAGGTGGTAGGGAATGAAACACATAAAGAGTAACACATCAAGGTGGTTGATGTGTTACTCTGGGGTTACTGCTACCCATATGCAGTACTTTAAGTTTGTCAATGTTAAACATCAGTTGCCACCTCTCAACCCATCTGTTCAACGTTTCTAGATCCTCTTGCAGTAGTGTACTGTCATTAGTGTCATTAATAATCCTGCCAACCTTCATATCGTCTGCAGACTTAGACATTAAGCCTGATATATCTTCATCAATATCATTAATAAATACAGAAAACAATGGACCCAACACTGAACCCTGGGGGACTCCAGTAATAGTAATAAATGCAAATAGGCCTGTGGTACTGGATTCCATGACTTAAAGAAGAAAATAATACAGTATATATCCAGTAATTAGAATTTTAATGACAAAGAATGAAGCTTTCAGGACAAATGGACCCCTTCCTCAGCAAACACGTAGAGATTATCACAGAATATGGATATTATAGATAAAATTTCAATAGATATAAGAGCTCAGCTTGCTCTGGTGCATACATGGCCGCAAGATTGACATTCATCTACTAGATTGGTGTTCGTTGTTGGTACATGGACTTGTGTAGGTTTGCTGCCAGCGTTTATCAAGCCCCAAGACTGTTGATTCCAAGATAGGGTGTAGCCTCATGCTCTTGCAGTGATTCAAGGTTTTTGAATTGCATGATTCAACAATTCCAGCCAAAGATGGTGGCAGAAGTGTTGGGATTGGTCGATCACTTCATAATTGTGTTTAGGATATCTGTACTGCCCTCAACCTATGCTTATCTGGCAGCATCATTACCTTCAGGGATTCCCTATTTAAACAGGTACACGGTACAGCTATGGGTGCTCCTGTCAGCTCCGTCATGACCAACAACATCGCCATGGAGGAATTAGAGGAACAGTTATTCCTGAGCTCACCCATACATATTACAATGTGCTGCAGATACGTCGACGACATCTTCACCATCGTCCCACGTGGTTCAGAGGCAACACTACTAGAATACTTCAATTCTTTATCACTATTCATCCAGTTCACTTTAGAACTAGAAGTGGACGAGTCCCTTCCATTCTTAAATGTTCTAGTAAAGCGAGTGGGCCCACGCCTCGAAACATCGGTATACTGTGTCAATGTGGTGCGGGCAGTTTACCAACTACAGGTCTGGTCACGCCCCCTTGCCACACTCACACTCTTTTCTGCTGAGCTTGGAGCCGTTCCAGCTCAGAGGAAGCCAGGTGCACCGAGATTTCCACAGTAAAAACTGACCTGGTCAATTGTGGTTACCCAACCCATATATTAGACAAGTGCTTGCTACAAGCGCAAGAGCTTATGACCCGCCCGTGGCCATCATCCCCACATGAAAATATGCCTAACACCTATATTCCCTACTGTCTGGGCATGTCGGACCAGATCTCAAAAATCCTCTGGGAATACTGCATAAAATGCATACAGTTAGGTAGTAGGAGCTTATGTTCTCTGATTTCCACTGTGAAAACTCCAATTGCCCCTCTTTGGCGTAGCGGAGTGGTATACCGCGTAACTTGCAAAGATTGTGGCAGTTGCTAATGGGGAGAGCTTGAGTCGCCTTCAAGACCGCCTTGCAGAACATGACAGATCAATTTGCCTTGGTGGCACTGACCACTCCGCGGAACATTTCTGGTCGACCCACCATGACCTTAACCCTAAATGTGATTACGAAGTAATCGACCAATCCCGACGCTTCCGCCACTGCCTTTGGCTGGAATCGTTGAACATACCTTACAATTCAAAAACCTTGAATTGTAGCAAGGAATGAACAGTCTCAAAACATCATAAATGCTGGCAGCGAACCCACACAAGTCCATATACCAACAATGAACACCAATCTAGTAAATTACAAAAGTGTACAAAATTACAAAAATTTCTAAATTATAAAATTACAAAAAGAGAAAGGAGACTGGCAAGTTTTACCTTTCGAGCATCGTTGCCAGAATTAAATCTCTAGCTGATAAGCACGCCGCTGTAGAAGTTGAGGGCTGTGGAGATTTTGAAGAGGTTTTTTTCCAACACATCACAAAATTTCTCTACAACTGCAGAATCGGCACTGGCAACTTCACCACATACTTTAATGTTTTGGAAACCAGCGTGATGCTTGAACCTATTAAATCAACCGTTACTTGCCATGAACTTGGTTTGGGGTTTGCTGTTCTTATCCTTAATATCTTCATAAATACTTCTTACTTTTGCTTGAATGGCCATTGGACTCAGGGGCAACTGCTTCTGAATCTTATTTTCCATCCATATTATTAATAGCTTTTCCATCTTCAATATAGCACCTGAACACTCTTTTGTGATTGCTGTTGGGGTGAACTGGCCCCGGTGTGAAATACGTTGATCCTTGAACATGTTCTTGTGTATGCACTCTGCCCCTTAAAAGAGTATTCACTGTTGAAGGAGCAAGACCTTATTCCGTGCAGTAGATGACAAACTCTGTCCTGCTTCATTCTTCTTAATTAATCATCTTCATTTCTAAATAAATTTTGTTTCATTTCATTCCCTAGCACTTCCAGCACCTGCACTTTCCGTTGGTCACTTTCCCTTCATCGTTGTAATAAATAAATAGGAATGAATAGAAGATTCTGAAAAATTATTTGTTTTTTTATATGATTGAAGATTTCATTGAAAGGGAACATATTTCACCATAATAACGTAAAAACCCACACAATTCCAGTTATTGGTTTTATCAAAAATGCAATAAGGTCGAGTTTACTACCCGTTTATGAAAATTGCACCAACAGAAAAGCCCAATAAACCAGAAAGTGCATATTGTTTTATAGTAGTGACCTCCAGAAATGTTATTTCTGGAGGTCACTACTATGAAACAATATGCACAATATGTTAATTTTAGAAAAAGAAACACAAAGGCATTCAAAAGGAATTCTTAAATGGAACATATGATAACGATGAAAGTGTAGCACAATTTCCATTATAAAAATGACCTTTTAGAGAGAGAGAGAGAGAGATCATCATCATCATCATCAGCCATTTTCAATCCACTGCAGGATGAAGACCTCTCCAGCAACTTTCCAGTTCCTTCTATTTTGAGCACTGGCCATCCATTTACTACCCAAAAACTCGTGAATTTCATCTATCCATCTCCGCCTTTGTCTTCCAGGTTTTCTTCTAGCTCCTCTTGGGTACCATTCTGTTATTTTCTTAGTCCATCTGTCATCGTGTCTTCGAGCTATGTGTCCTGCTCAAGACCATTTTAGTTCTTTAGTTTTGATAAGAATGTCCTTTACTTGAGTTTGCTGCCTAATCCATGTGTTTCTCTTCTTATCTAACAGTCTGATTCCCAATATGATTCGTTCCATTCTTCGCTGTGTAGTTCTTAGCTTCTCTTCCATTCTTTTGGTGAGTGCCCAAGTTTCACTTCCATAAGTCATGGTGGGGAGTATACATTGGTTCATTATTTTACGTTTCAGACAAACTGGGATATTGCTCTTCAGTATGTGACTATATTTCCTGAATGCTATCCATCCAAAATTTATTCTTCTCTTGACTTCCAGCCATTTATCATTATTACAGCTAAAAACTTGTCCCAGATAAGTATATGACTCCACCTTTTCAATTACTGCTCCTTCAATCATTATATCCCTTTCTGTGGCATACTTGTTCATCATTACTTTTGTTTTAGCCATATTCATCTTTAGTCCAAAATCCTTACTAACTGTGCATAACTGATTAAGATTTTCCTCTAATTCTTTGGGATCGTGGCTTACGACCACAATGTCATCTGCAACTCGTAAATGGTTTAGGTACTCTCCGTTCACATTGACTCCTTTCTGCGACCAGTCTAATCTTCTGAAAGCTTCCTCAAGGGCAGCAGTAAACAGCTTCGGAGATATTGTGTCTCCTTGTTGAACTCCTTTCTCAATTTTAAATTTCCTACTGTCTTTGTCTAGTCTAATAAAGGAGGTAGCACACTCATATATTTTCTTCAAAATCATAATATATGGCGTATCTATGCCTTGTCTTTCCAGTGCCCGAAACATTGCCTTATGCTGTATGGAGTCAAATGCCTTTTCGTAATCCACAAATGCCAGGCATAATGGTGTTTTATATTCATTTGCTTTCTCCATTAGCTGTGATATTACGTGAAGGTGATCCATAGTTGAGAATCCTGTCCTAAAGCCAGCTTGCTCTTTCGGTTGATTCTCATCAAGTATTCTTTCTAATCTGTTAGTAATGACCCTTGTGAACAACTTGTAGATGTGGGATAACAAACTAATTGGTCTATAATTTCCAATTTCTGATTTATCTCCTTTCTTATGCAGCAAAACTATGATTGCATTATTCCACTGCTTAGGCGTCACACCTTTTCTAATGCACTTTGTGAAGAGCCTTGCCAGTTTTTGTGTTATGTCTCTTCCTCCCAATTTTAACAACTCTACAGTAACTTCATCTTCCCCCGGGGCTTTCTGATTCTTCATTTCCTTCAATGCATGTTCTACCTCATCAGGAAGAATATCGGGTATGTCGTATGTGTTGCTGCTTTGCAATCCATCTTCCCCACTGCTGGCATCATTCCACTGCTCCTTGTATAATTCTCTATAGTAGTCTTCTGCTATTTGAATTATGCCTTCTCTGCTGTTTATAAGTACACCATCGCTATTCTTCAGTTTCAGTATCATTTGTCTTTCTGTATTACTGCTCATGGCTGCTGATTTAAATCCTTTGTTTTCCCTTAATGCTTGTTCTACTTTTCTTGTGTTAAATCTTCTTATGTCCTCTCTGAGTCTCATTCTAATGGCTTTGCATAACTCAGTATACTCAATTTTCTCCCTGTCAGTGTTTTTCTTGCTTTTCATTTGTCGTCTTCGGTTCATCATGACAAGTGTTTCTTGACTAATTTTTTCTTCTTTGGATTTCTTTTTCCCTATAGGTTTCTTGGGCTTTATCACTTTCAAAAAGTTGTAATATTCCTCGTTGATATCTTGGTCCTGAGCAGTCTGCAGTAGCTCAAACTTGTTCTTAAGTTCCAGTACGTACTGCTTTTTCTCCTCTTCTGTTATCTCAAAGACCTTTGTATTATTTACTCGAGTCAGTTTTTTCCTTTCCTTTCCTACATCTATATCAAGTGTACATCTTACCATTCTGTGATCACTTCCAACATTTACCTTATTCAGGACGGTAACATCATTCACAATATATCTTCTGTTAGTGAGGATGAAGTCGATTTCATTAGTAGTTAATCCATTCGGACTTTTCCATGTCCACTTTCTGTTCACCCTTTTCTTGAAAAAAGTGTTCATTACTGACAGTCCTTGAGATTCTGCAAATTCCACAAGTCTTTCACCTCTTTCATTTCTTTCACCAATTCCAAAATTTCCTGTAGTTCCCCTTTCTGCGCTGTTTTGTCTTTTTCCAACCTTAGCATTGAAGTCTCCCATAATAATAGTGTAGTGGGTTTTCTGCTCATCTAGAAGACTCTCAATTTCGGTGTACATTTCTTCAACCTCTTCATCATCATGGCTCGATGTTGGTGCATAAATCATTATAATCTTTAGCTTGTACCTCTTAGAAATCTTGAGTATTAGTCTTGACACCCTTGGTGATGTACTTTTGAATTCCAAAATGTTGTTTTTAAAATCTTTATGGACCAGAAACCCAACTCCACATTCACTCCTTTCACTGTTTCCATTGGTGTACAGCAGATTTCCACTTGATAAACTTTAGCATTAGCATTAGCATTAGTAGAGGCATTTGATGCAAGAAAGCAAGCTTATGCAGCATCAGCCAAAAAAAAAAAAAAAAAAAAAAGTAACATAAATAAATAAAAATAACCACTTCCACTTCACCCCTCTGTTCGTTCGAAATACCTGTCCAGCTGAGCCTTAAACTTATTTAGGCTATCAACTTCCACGACAAGGGATGGAAGTCTGTTCCACCCACCAACCACCCGCTGGCTAAAGGCAAATTTCCGCACATCTATCCTACATCTGTCTTTCCTCAATTTGAATTTATGCCCTCTCAGGTGATTTTTCTGAGCTAGAGGAAGAATCCCATCAGCATTGAGCATGCTCAAACCATTCAAGGCTTTGTACACCTCTATCAGATCACCCCGCTGGTGCCTAGTTTCCAGACACTGTAATTTGCAAAACTTAAGCCTTTCTTCGTAAGAGAACCCCTTTGTCCCATTCACCAATCTAGTTGCCCTTCTCTGTACTCGTTCCAGCAGCTCTACATCCTTCCTGAAATGAGGCCTCCAGGCCTGTATACAGTACTCTAGGTGTGGCCTGACCATTGCCTTATACAAGGGAATAATCACCTCCTTATCCCTGCTAGAAAAATTTCTATATATCATTGACAATACACCATGAGCTACTCTTGCAGCTCGTCTGCACTGCTCAGAGAACTTCATATCTGCCTGCACCACCACCCCCAGGTCCCTTTCATTCTCTACCACTGTCAGTGTAGTACCACAGAGTTGATACGTTGCTCTGGGGTTGCTGTTTCCCATATGTAGTACTTTACATTTGTCAATGTTAAACTTCATTTGCCACCTCGAAGCCCATCTGCTCAACCTTTCCAAATCCTGTTGCAGCAGCATAGTGTCAGTAGTGTCCTTGACAACCCTGCCAACCTTTGTATCGTCTGCAAACTTGGACATTAAGCCTGATATACCATCATCAATATCATTTATAAATACAGAAAACAATAAAGGCCCCAATACTGAACCCTGAGGGACTCCACTAATAACATTAGTCCACGATGAGCAGTGTCCATTGATTACCACTCTCTGTCTTCTCCCCCTCAACCACCCCTTTATCCATAGCAGCAACTTGCCTCCAATGCCACACTGCTCCAATTTGTGCAGCAGTCTTCCATGTGCAACAGTATCAAAAGCCTTTCTAAGATCCAAGTATATAATATCAAAGTTATTCCCTGCATCCAGTTCTTTTGTGACTGCATCATAGTATCCAATCAAATTGGTCAGGCAAGACTTCCCCTTAACAAAACCATGCTGTGTCCTAGCTATAACTGAAGTCTTGTCTAGATGATCCTGCAGTGCTTCTTTCACCAGTGCCTCCATTAATTTTCCGGGAACAGAAGTTAAACTCACAGGTCTATAATTACTTGTGTCAGCCTTTGATCCCCCTTTGTGAATTGGGGTCACATTTGCACATCTCCAGTCAATGGGTACCTCCCCTGAGTCCAAGGAAGCTCTCATAATTATGGCTAAGGGTTTGCTTACCTCCTTTGCTGCCTCCTTTAATATAACTGGATAGATCCCATCCACCCCAGGTGCCTTTCTTGTGTTTATCTTCAACAATTTCTCCTCCACTTTGCTCTCAGTTATTACAAGATTCTCTAGCTTACTGCTAGAGTTGAATACACCTCTGGCATTCCCCTCGCTGAATAACTCCTCATGTGTGAATGTCGATGCAAAATATTCATTTAGTTTGTTAGCTACCCGAGCAGGGTCATCAACAGTTGACCCATCGATCTCAAGTGGACCAATCTGATTCATCCCCTTCCTTCTAGAGTTTACATAAGTAAAGAACTCTTTGCTGTTTTTCTTCGCATCCCTTGCCAAGGATCTCTCGTAATCTGCCTTCGCCTGCCTAACCTCCTTTGTAACTTGGTTACAGATCAACTTGTATCTATCATAGGCATCCGTGTCACGTGTTAATTTGTATGTATCCCATGCATTTTTCTTCTCTGCCATATGCCTCATTAGTTCATCTGACAACCATTTAGGCCTAAACCTTGAACAATATTTCTTAGTTGGTATGTAAAGCCTAGTAGCTTCCACGATAAGTTCTTTGAATGCTTCCCATTTTGAATTTGCTGTTGGCAATATCATCAGTTGATCCCACTGTATAGAATTTAAATACTGTCTCAGTCCATTGTAGTCGCCTTTACGAAAGCAATACCCCTTCCCTTTACCCCTAATGGTAGTTACCTCTTTGAGTAACTCCCACTTCAGCACACTGTGATCACTGCCACCAAGTGGTTCATTTATCTGCAGATTCTGAATGCATGAAGAATCACTACTGATAATCAAATCAAGAGTATTACTCCCTCTAGTTGCCTCCCGAACATGCTGATGTAGAAAACAATCATCCAATAAATCCACAAAAGCCTTGCTACTGTGTGAGTGACCAGCCCCCAAATTCCAGTCAATATCTGGGAAATTAAAATCCCCCATTATAAGACTCTCTGATTTACTGGCCCACTCTATTTCTCCGAACAGTTTCTTATTATACTCATCAGAGTCATTAGGCCTATAGCACACTCCTACTCTCAATTTTGATCTCCCAATGCTTATGTCACACCAAACTGACTCGACACTGCACTGTCCAGCGATGTCGACTGGCTTCACTTCCTTGGATTTTATGTGTTTCTTAATTAATAGCATAACCCCTCCTCCCTTCCTATCCTGTCTATCCTTTCTGTACACATTGTACTCCCCAAATTCCAGTTCTGCATTTCTTATATCTGTGTGACACCACGTCTCTGAAATCCCCACAATATATGCCTTTGATGTTTTGAGCAATACCTCAAATTCATCAAATTTATTTACTAAACTCCTAGCATTGGTGTACACACAAGTATACCTGCACCTGTTTCTATTCTTAGCTACCCTAACACAACCCATGTGTTTACTTGTACCCCAATGATTCCCAGCAGTCTCTGAAATATCCTGCATCTTATTTTCCAGGCTGCGGCTCATTCCAATAGAAGCAGTGCAAGAATCACTTTCACCTCTGCCAGTGGCTACTGTTAATCTATTAGTCCTTGTATCCCCCCAATCTAGCAGTTTTCCGACCCACCTAACATTGCCTCGATAGCATCAGCAAACATTCTTGCACCCTTTCTATTTAAGTGTATCCCATCCCTGTAGAAGCAGTCTCTCCTGTTAACAAGTACAGACCAGGCTGAAAAAAATTCTACCCCTTGAGCCCTGCACAATCTTTCCAGGGCCGAATTGATTGACAGGGCTTATAAGTGATTCATTTCTTCTTCTTGTTTCAGCCAAACCAATGATATTCCAATTAATATTTTCTAATTCCTTTTCCAGCTCTAATATCCTGTCTTCACCAATGAGTGATCTTACGTTATAACAGGCCAGGTTCAGTTTCCGTGCATGGCAGCCTGGTCGTACCCAGAGATTCTTAGCACCCTCTGCTTCCACTCTGATCCTCTTGCTGCCGTAAGAGGGAGAGTGAAAGCTGCTGGGGACTGAGGGCCATTTGTTTCGTCGTGCTGTCATATGCTGGAGGGTTTGGTCTTTTCCTCTTCACGCTGACCAGGCGTCTTGAAGAGAACCACTCTACACGTTTGTTGCCACCTAAGTGACGTAACAGGGCTTACCATCGAGGTGTGCATGAGTGGATTTTAGGGAGGCAGGCCAACCGGACTTCTCCTAAATCTTCTGTAACAGAGAGATATTGGATCCATCAGTGTTTTAGGCTGAGTGTCTGATAACACACAGGATACCTGCTCCCCTCTAAGCCTTAGAGAGATAAATACCTTTATATAGTGAAAATTTTAACTTTCAAGATCTTGGAATGAATTACCAAAAAAAATGTTATATTGGGTTCACATTACAATATTTTCACAGTACCTCCATTTATTGCTATGGGATGCAAAATACATTTCCACGATTTTTTTAACTTTGCATAAGTTGGGGACTTCCACTTATGTGATATCAAAATTATTTTTTGCATCCAGTTCCTTTGTGACCACATCATAGTATCCAATCAAATTGGTCAGACAAGACTTCCCCTTAACAAACCCATGCTGTGTCCAAACTATAACTAAAGTATGATTAAATTAGATACATACAAATTTTTGTTTGTATGTATCTAATCTAATATATGTATATTTCCTATTATTAAATTTGTCACAATCTATTTTTGTATCTGTTTTTTCTCTGTGTTACAGTAATTTTAGTTTTGATTATAACTAAAGTGTTGTCTGGATAGATCCCATGCACCCCAAGTGCCTTTTTTATATTTATCTTAAACAATTTCTCCTCCACTTAGCTCTCAGTTATTAAAAAATCATTTAACTCGCTACCATAGTTTAATACGCCTCTGGTATTCCCCACCCTGAATAACTCCTCGTGTATAAATGTAGATGCAAAATACTCATTCAGTTTGTTACCAACTTAGCAGGATCATCAACAGCTGAACCATTGATATCAAGTGGAACAATCTGATTCATCCCATTTCTTCTAGAGTTTACATAAGTAAAAAACTTTTGCTGTTTTTCTTTGCATTCTTTGCCACAGATTTCTCGTAATCTACCTTTGCCTGCCTAACCTCCTTTGTGACTTGGTTACAGACCAGCTTATATCTATTATAGGCTTCTGTTTCACTTGTTAATTTATATGTATTCCATGCATTTTTCTTCTCTGCCACATCTCTAATTAGTTCTTCTGACATCCATTTAGGCCTAAACCTTGAAGAATATTTCTTAGTTGGTATGAATTAATTTCTTTAATTCCAAGATTAATTCTTTGAATGCTTTCCATTTAGAATTTGCTGTTGGTAACGTAATCAGTTGGTCCCACTGTATAGACTTTTAAAACTGTCTCAGACCTCCGTAGTCATCTTTATGGAAAAAAAACGCTTCCCTTTACCCCTGATGGTAGTTACCTCTTTGAGTAAGTCCCACATCAGCACACTGTGATCACTGCCACCTAGTAGTTACTTTATCTGCAGATTCTTAATGTATGAAGAATCACTACTGATAATCAAATCAAGAGCGTTACTCCCTATGGTTGCCTCCCGAACATGCTGCTGTAGTAAACAGTCATTCAATAAATCCACAAAGTCCTTGCTAGTGTGCGAATGATCAACCCGCAAGTTCCGGTCAAAGTCTGGGAAATTAAAATCGACCATGATTTACTGGTCTACTCTATTTCTCTGTGCAGTTGTTCATTATACTCATCACAGTCATTAGGCCTATAGCAAATTCCTACTCTCAATTTTGCTTTCCCATTGCTTATGTCACACCAAACTGACTCAACACTGCACTGTCCACCCATGTCAACTGGATGCACTTCCTTAGATTTTATGTGTTTCTTAAATAATAGCATAACATCTCCTCCCTTCCTAGCCTGTCTGTCCTTACTCTACAGGTTGTAATCCCCAAATTCCAATTCTGCATTTCTTATATCTGGGTGATATCCCAACAATATCTGCCTTTGATGTTTTGATCAGCACCTCAAATTCATCAAATTTATTTAAAATACTCTTAGCATTGGTGTACATTTCTTTTTTTTTTTTTTTTTTTTATGAAAACTCCAAACACAAGAGGTATTAGAACCTATAATACTTAGTACCGTGCTTGGGTTGGAGGTTGAGAAGACGAAAGGAGATATTTGTTGACATTAGAATTGAACTTCTGTAGACTGTAATTTTCAGGAAATATGTACGAAGAAAGGATGTTCCAGAAAACGGCAATTGAATGAATAAACGAGGAAGATGAAAAGTTGGTTCTGTGAGTTTGAAGTTGGACAGTAAATGTATGTTGGCTGGTGGTGGCACGTATTCGGACTGTTTTGAAAGGGTGAGCAGGAATTATAGAAGCCAATTCAGAAGAACAGTACCCATGGAAGTATCTGTAGAAAAGGCATGCAGCAGAAACAGAACGTCTATGAGACAGAGAGTGGAGAGAGTCTGTTAGAGATGAATCATTAATTAACCTAACTGCCCTCTTCTGAATGAAATCTAGAGGCCTGAGAGAGAGGTTTTGGGGGCACTGCCCCAGAGGTGGGAACAATATTCCATGGTACGGCGGATATGCAATTTGCAGAGTAAACAGCTGTTTGGAAGAAAAGTAATGCTGAGAGAGAAAGAGAAAACCATGTTTTTTAGATACAGAGGAAGCAATATTTGTAATGTGCTTGTGCCAAGAGAGAGAGAGAGAGAGAGAGAGAGATTAGAAGTCAGGGTAATCCCCGAAAGAGAGATATCATCATGCCTAGAAATCGGAGTGTCACACACACACACACACCACCTCGACCCTCATTCTTTCCTTCTTCTTAATGTATCCCTCTTTCCTTCAAATGGTTAAAGGTTTTAGTATAACAAGTCTCTTTCTTCCAGACTCACAACAATCCATTGTAATTTCTGAAAAAAAATTAAAAATAATCAATATAGAAATTTTTTATTTAAGTGTTTTTTATTTTATTTTTTTTACTTAAACCTCTTTATTATATTTTTATTTGGTTTGGTAAAAATCTCATAACTGAACTTTCAGTTTTACTTTTTTTGTTAATTTGTTAATGAACAAATTATATTTCAGAAAAGAAGAACAATAAGTGTAAGTCAACAGTTTTATGCATATCGTGCAGTGCCATCAGTACTGATCCAACATGTTGAAATTATTAACCCTCTGGTAAGAAAAATCAGTACTAAAGGTTTTCATTGTACTAATTTTGTTATAGCTATGTTAGACTGTAATGCTTTGTAGGAAGAATAGTTTCAGATGTTATTCATATTTTAAATTCCTTTATCATATCTTTTGTTTATCATTCATTTATTATAGACAAGGATGTATAAATAAAGAATCATATTTGATTAAAATTAATAACAGTGCTGTTTTAAATATATAATTTTAATTACTCCAGCAGAATAAAAAGGACATACAAAATAAACTTAAAAAAACATTTTTACAGTCTGTTCAATGTGTCTACCATTTTTGTCTTTACATAATAATGTCATCTTTTTGGGTCCAGAACTACACACACCAAGGGACATTTCCTTTCAAATGTTCTCAAATTCTCTAACTGTTGACTCCTGAAGCTCAAGTAGAGACCCATGCTTATTGCTAAATATTTTATCCTTTAAGAATCCTCACAAAAATTAATGACAGTGTCTTAAATCCAGGAAGCACAGTGGCCATTCAGGCCATCGGCCCAGGAAAAGTGATATTGGCCTGCATTAATGGAAGGAATTTGTCTTTTAGCCATCTCGGGTAGCTTTCTCTTGTCATGGTTATCTCAAAGGAAAAAGGTCTGAGAACAAGCAGACTATCAAGCCAGAAGCATATAAATCCTTGTTAAAGAATAAATTTGGATTGTTAAGAGAGTAATAAACATAGTTATGGAAATTAATAGTTCTATTTAGTTTAAATGTGGCTTTATCAGTTTACAAAACATTGTCAACAATATCCGGCTTTGGAAGATGTCTGTGAGATACATGGTTACAAGGTTTTAGTGTATTGTGCACTGTCCCCACTTCACTGGACCTCTTCACAACTTGCTCTGTTATGGATGATTTATGTTCAAAAAAACTTCATGAACTGCCATGCAAGCTCTGCAGAATTTTCATATTTTGCATGTTACTTGACAAATTCAATCCTCTCCTTCATTATAAGGCTCATGATACTTTTCCTATTTTCAAATTATTCTGAAACAATAATAAAAAAAAGATTATATACCATTTTTCAAATAACTTTCACATTTACCTCCGCAATTACTTAAAATAATTTCCTGATAACTCTATATATTTGCTACAAGCATTTGAATCAATATTGTGTCATCTATATTGCTCTCCCACTGAATACTACTGAAATTTAGTAAATTATGGAGGTTGGTTTAAGACTGCAAATGGCATTATAGCAAGAAAGTCCTCCAATTCAACAGCCATTATGTGTGCCAGCACAGTTATACATTTGGCTGTGCCAGAGTCTGAATCTACAATTTGCATCCATACCAACCAGTATTCTCTGAAATGATGATAAGTTTAGAGCAGTCTGGTTTTTAGATGCGATCTAAGCTAACTTGTAATCAGCAAATCACAAATCAGCAAATGGTGTACATAATGAGTTAACTTTGGTAATAGTAAGGGCTGCATTTCTGACAACAACAGCTGCCCTGTTAGGTGGGTCAGAAAACTGCTAGCTTGCGAGGATACACAAACTAAAAGGTTAACAGTGGACTCAGGCAGAGGGAAAAGGAATTCTTGCACTTCTTCTATTAGAATGAGCAGCAGCCTGGAAAGCAAGGTAATGGAGATTTCCAGGACTGCTGGGAGTCATAGTGAAACAATTAAATACATGGGCTGTGTTAGGGTACCTAAGAGTAAGAACAGGTGCATGTATACTTGCATGTACACCAATGCTACGAGTATAGTTAATAAATTTGATGAGCTTGAAGTGCTAGTCAAGACATCACAGGCAAATATTGTTGGGATATCAGAGACATGGTGTCACACAGATATAAGCAGTGCAAAATTGGAATTTGGGGAGTAGAGTGTGTACAGAAAGGACAGGAAAGGAGGGGTTATGCTGTTAATTAAGAAACACATAAAATCTGAGGAAGTGCATCCAATTAATGTTGGTGGACAATGCAATGTTGAGTCTTTGGTGTGACATAAGCACTGGGAAAGGAAAAATGAGGTAGGTCTGTGTTATGGGCCTAATGAATCTGATGAGTAAAATGAGAAATTGTGCAGAGAAATAAAGTGGGCCAGTAAATCAGAATGTCTTATAATGGGAAATTTTAACTTTCCAGATATTGACTGGAACTTGTGGTTGGTCACTCGCACACTAGCAAGACTTTTGTGGATTTATTGGATGACTGTTTTCTACAGCAGCATGTTCAAGAGGCAACCAGAGGAAGTAATACTCTATCAGCAGTGATTATTCATGCATTAAGAATTTGCAGATAAAGGAACCACTGGGTGACAGTGATCACAAGGTACTGATGTGGGAATTACTTAAAGATGTAACTACCATCAAGGCTAAAGGAAACGGCTTTTGCTTTTCTAAAGATGACTACAGGGGTCTCAGACAGTTTTTAAATTCTGTACAGTGGGATCAACTGATGATGTTACCAATGTTGAATTCTAAATGGGAAGCCTTCAGGGACTTAATTTTGGTGGCTACTAGGCTTTTCATTCCAACTAAGAAATACTGTTCAAGGTTTAGGCCTAAATGAATGAATGAATGAGGCTCGTGGCAGAGAAGAAAAATGTATGGGATGCATATAAAGTATCAGGTGACACAGAAGCCTATGGCAGATATAAACTAGTCTGTAATCAAGTCACAAAGGAGGTTAGGCAGGCAAAGGCAGATTAGGAGAAATCTTTGGCAAAAGATGCAAAGAGTTCTTTACTTATTTAAACTCTAGAAGGAAAGGGATGAATCAGATTGCACCACTTAACATAGATGGGTTGATTATTGATGATCATGCTCAGGTCGCTGATAAACTGAATGATTTTTTTGCATCTACATTCACACATCAGGAGTTAATCAATGAGGGGAGTGTCAGACGTTTATCAAACTCTAACAGGGAGGTAAGTGATTTTGTAATAACTGAGAGAAAAGTGGAGGAGAAATTGTTGAAGTTAAACATAAAAAAGGCCCTGGGGTGGATGGGATCTATCCAATTATATTAAAGGAGGCACGAAAGAAGTAAGCAAACTCTTAGCAATAATTATGAGAGTTTCCTTGGACTCAGGGGAGGTCTTCATGGACTGGAGGTGTGCAAATGTATCACCAATTCACAAAGGCGGTTCAAAAGGTGACACAAGAACTATAGACCTATTAGTTTAACTTGTGTTCCTGGGAAAATAATGGAATAACTGGTTAAAGAAGCATTGCAGGATCATCTAGACAAGACTGCAGTATTTGTAATAGACACAGCATGGGTTTCTTAAAGGGAGGTCTTGTCTGACCAATTTGATTGGATACTATGCTAAGGTCACAAAGGAACTGAATACCAAAAATAATTTTGAAATCATATCCTTGGATTTCAGGAAAGCTTTTGATGCTGTTGCACATGGAAGACTGCTGTACAAATTGGAGAGGTATGGCATTAAGGGTAAGTTGCTACAAGATAAAGGGATGGTTGAGTGGGAGACGACAGAGAGTAGTAATCAATGAACAGTGCTCTTCGTGGACAAATGTTATTAGTTTAGTTCCCCAAGGTGCAGTGTTTCAGTATTTATCAATGATATTGATGAAGGTATATCAGGTTTTATGCCCAAGTCTGCAGATGATACAAAGGTTGGCAGGGTTGTTAACGACAGTAAAGACATTATGCTACTCCAACTGGATTTAGATAAGTTGGGCAAATGGGCTGAAAAATGGCAACTGAAGTTTAACATTGACAAATGCAAAGTACTGCATATGAGTAGCAATAACCGAAGAGAAATTTATCAACTATGTGGTCCTACACTTAGGAAAGTGGAAAGTGAAAAAGATCTGGAATAATTGTGCAGCCAAATATGAAGTTCGCTGAGCAGTGCAGACGGGCTGCCAGGGCAGGTAATGGAGTCTTGCCAATGATATATAGGAATTTTGCTAGCAGGGACAGTGAGGTGATTATACCTCTTATACATGATAATGATCAGGCTACACCTAGAGTACTGTGTACTGGTCTGGAGGCCTCATTTTAGGAAGGTGTAGAGTTGCTAGAATGAGTACATAGAAAGGCAACAAGATTGGTGAGGGGAACAAAGGGGTGCTCTTACCAAGAAAGGCTTCTGCAAATTGCAGTGCCTTGAGAGTAGGCATCTGCGAGGTGATCTGATTGAGGTGTATAAGGCCTTGAATGGTTGAGCAAGCTGAATGCTGATGGGATTCTTCCTCTTGCTCAGATTAAGAACCTGAGGGGGCACAGTTTCAAATTAAGGAAAAACAGTTGTAGAATAGATGTGCTGAAATTTGCCTTTAGCCAGCAAATAGTTGATTGGTGGAACAGACTTCCATCTTTTGTTGTGGAAGTTGATAGTCTAAATAAATTTAAGCTGAGCTGGACAGGCATTTGGAATGAATGGAGGAGTGAAATGGGAGGGGGGGGGTTTGGCTGATGCTGCATAAGCTTGCTTTCTTGCATCATATGCCTCTGCTAATGCTAGTTCAGATCTCTTTCAGTGATCCTTTGAAAATACTCATGAGAGTCCCTCGTAGAGCAGGACTGTTGTTATGAACAAAACTTTCACTTGTCATTTTGAAGAGATTTGTGCAATGTCTGCAATAATATCTTTGTTGAAGCCATCAGAATCAATTTATGCCCAATAGAATATCCATTAAGAATCCACTGACAGAAAAACGTTAAGTAGCTAATTTTTAAAAGTATACTGTATTGGTAAACAATCCTTTAGCTGTATTTTTTTTATTTATTTTTTTTTTCCACTCTGTTCCTTTTTTTTTTTTTTTTTTTAAAAACCTCAAACACGAAAGGAGGTTGTAAGTTAGACAGTAAGTAGATATTGAATGTTTGCAACAAGTGTTTGGATTAGAAGCCAATTCAGAAGAACAGTGCCCATGGAAATACTTATAGAAAAGCATGTCTATGAGAAGGAGAGTGGATAGACTTTGTAAGAGATAGGTCATAATTAACCTAACTGCCTCTTTTGAATGGAGTCTAGAAGCCTGAGAGAGGTTATAGGGGTACCACCACAGATGTGGGAACAGTGTATTATGGTGGATTTGAGATTTGTACAGAGTGAGCTGTTTAAAAGTTTACTTGTTTAGAAAAAAAGTAAAGCCAAGAAGGAAAGAGAAAACAATATTTGTGCTTTGCTTATGCCAAGTGAGATTAGAAATAAAGGTAATTTCTAATAGAAATATATGATCTTGTCTAGATATCTGAGTGTCATTGAAGATGGCTATAGGAATGGAAGAATTCTTTTTTGCCAGACAGACTTGAGTTTTAGAAGGAACTAACTAAGTTATTTTTGACTTATTGTTCGGCCCAAAAATCTCCTTTTTTCACCTGCTCACAAATGTTTGATCTCCATCTTTTTGCTAGTTACAAGTTGGCAACTGAAAAACCTGACCAGAGATGACTCTTAGGTGCACTGTTTCACACTAAGAAAATGTTACTCACTGTATTCTGATAGTGTAAAGAATAATTCTGGAGCACACTCTGAAGAGAATATAAACAGTGATAAATACTGCAGTGTGCTTCTAAACCAATCAAAAAAAAAAAAATTAATTAATAAAAAATCTGAATCTAAATCTAAATCAAAACTAATTCAAAATAAACATTATAGTTTTCTGTCCTCAGGTGCCTGGAGCCTATCTGAATAATGCCCATCTTCACACTGCTGATTCTAAAGTGAATCAAATAAAGTGATGACGAAAATCTGCAAAAGCGACATGGAAAATATATTTATGGTGATGAAATGGTAAGTCATACCAGTGCATTTGAATGGTATAAGCGGTTCAAAGAGAGACATGAGGATATGATCCAAGAAGTGGATGTCCATCAATCTCTCGAAATAAGGAGAGAGAGAATTGCAGAAGTTTGGGAAATTGTGGAGAGAGATCATTGTTTTACCTCAGAATGATGGTTGATGAGATGGATACAAATAAGGAGGCAATTTGTGAAATTCTGCATGAAGATCTAGGGAAAAAGGACGTCTGTGAAAAATTTGTGCCACTTAGCCTCACAAATGAACAGAAGCAACGAAGAGTGTTATAATGCAAAGACTTCATCCAGACTTGTCAAGATAATCCTGAACTGGAGATAAGTGTTGGTGTTTTAATATGATGCAGGGACAAAGTATCAGATCGTCATCACCAAGGTCCAAAAAGGTTTGTTTAAAGAAGTCGATGTTCAATTTGCAAGACAATGCCAATAATGTTTTTTGACAAATGGGGTGTGATTCACAAGGAATTTGTATTTGAAGGGGAGAGAGTCAGTATTACATTCTACATACAAGTATTTCAAACACTATTAAAGCACATTTCCCAATGAGGTCGCAGTTTTGAGAGAAAGGCAGCTGGTTCTTGCACAACAATGCCGTCAGATATATCTTCACAAGTGTCCATTTTTACTTGTGAAGATATATCTGATGAAACATGGTATTGATCAGATATATCTGATGAAACATGGTATTGATCAGATATATCTGATGAAACATGCTATTGATCAGATATATCTGATGAAACATGCTATTGATCAGATATATCTGATGAAACATGGGCAAGTCACAAACAAGCTCTATCAGATAAAGCCTGTAATCCAACACTGGCAGTTAGTAGGAACCGCAGAGAGGAAGTTGTTCTAGCTCACCTCCACGTAGTGCACAGTCATCTTACACATGCATTTTTTGCTGATGGCAGATCACTTTCCTATGTGCAAGAACTATTGTTTCCTATGTGTTTCGATTTAGACACGAACGTAATTTATATTTTACCGCTTTTAGTCATCTGGCTGAGCCTTATACACTCAGTCAGATATTGTCTGACAATAACTACATGTTTGCTGTTTTTAGCTATTTAAAATCAGTAAACCTTTTTACTCGCCTCTAAAATTTACCTTTTATTGTTATTTCTTTATTGATATATCTTTTATACATTTTTTTACCTATATCATTATATATCTTAACAGGGTGACCTAATTTATTAGGTCACCAAAAGCTTAAATTTTTTATATATGACCTGGTTTTGCCGCATTATAACCTTAGTTGCTAATGCACCAATAAAATCCAAAACAAACAATCCTCTAGGAGGTTCTTTGTCAATTCAACTTAAAAGCGGTGCTAGTCGACCTTCTTGGTGTTGTAGTGGATGGTGTCTTTGGGTACCAGTGGTGCGCATTCCACAAAATGAGCTGAGCAAGATTGCCCTGTGGTCCGATGTCCAAGACTCATGAACGGTCCATCCTGTAAGTTTACTGGCAATGTCTGGGGTAGCCACGTTGATGTCAATGGTACTTTCATAAAGAGTGCTGCTGAAGGTTAAAAGATGACCGGGCTGGTTGAGGACACGAAGATCAGTGAAGGAACTGATGAGCAAGCTTTACAGGTTTTAACTGAAAAATTACCTATTTATCTACATTTGGTGTATCATGGATTAGCTTATTCTGTGCACTGTAGTATTACGGAGACTTTTTTTCTGAATATATAAGTGGACATCTTAGAAAGATCTGCAGAGAAAAAAGGCAAGAATCTGTGACTTTCTGATAAACATTTGGCATGAGTGCTGGAGAGTGTGAGATAAAGGATGGATTGCCCAAAATTTTTTCCATATCTAAGACATGCAGCATAGATACAATGGTGTGCACCGAACTTAAAGGCTATGTGCTTGTTAACTGGTCATGGTTCGATTAGCACAGAGTTGCATGACTTAGGACTCACTGAATGAACTAGTTGGCACTATGGTGAAACAGAGTGATGGGAATGTATTATGTGCACCTGTGAGAAATATCACAATCTAATAGTTGAATTGTTATCTCTGGTGAGAGTGATCTCAGTGTTATGGCAGAAGGCTGTGAAGCAGTTCTAGTGGAAACTCAAGATAACTGGAGGAAGGAAAGTTGCAAGATAGATGTGCAGAACTTGTCTTCAGCCAGCTGGTGGTTGATTATTGCAACAGGCTTCCATCTGTTGTTGTGGAAATGGATGGGTTGAATAAATTCAAGGAAGGACTAGACAAATTCTTCAAAGATATATGTGGGTTGAACTGTGTAGGTTGGGTTTTTTTTTGGATGATGCTATATAAGCTTGCTTTTTTGCATCATTTTCATTATTGCTACTATCCTGATACCACAGTGAAGAGATGTATCTAGTTGGAAACAATTTCCAGATAACCTGTGCACACTAAATGTTACTCTACTGCTATCATTGAGTGCAATGTGCACCAACAAACACTCCCCATACCATTACACTGCAACCATCAGCAAGCATGGTTGACGTCTGACTGGATGAGTTTATGAACTCTTGCTGCTTTTACTGTATTCTGTTTTTTTTTTTTTTTATCAGCTGTAAACATCAGGAATTGACATTTTTCAAACCAGGCAAAATTTTTCTAATTCTCCACTGCTCATTTGGTATTCCATACTTTTTTGTTTACAGTATTGTCACAGTACTTTGCTCACAGGAATAGAACCCAGTTTGCTTGTTAGCTGTATGTTAAGATATGATAAGGTGTGCTTTCTGAAATGACTTTCTTAGTTACACTAGGTTGTTGTTTGACTGACTGTAGCCCTTCTGCTACTTTGCACAAGTCTTGTCGGCCTCTGTTGACCTCTCACATCAATGAGCAGTTTCCGGCCATATATTTGCCATAGCTGGGATGTTATTGTGTTATTCAACCACTCTTGATACACCTGAGCTGCTCATATTAACACATCTGGTGCCAACCACATGCCATGTTCTGAGTTACTTAACTCTTTTATCTTGTCCATTGTTACACTGAATTGCACACTTGCATAGCATGAACATGTGATGTTGAAAGAGGACTCATTTCTGTGAAAAGGGCAGCTGTACCTGATAGTGGACACTCAGTTTGTGTGGGGGCATATATATTTATATGTATTACATAGTAGTTATGGCCTTTGATTCCAGTTTTTAGCAGCAGTAGCACACATAAGATTTTACTGCTGTTGATCGCAGACTCTCTACTACCCTGGAAAGTAGGACAGGACCATAGTTCTCATATAGAAAGTGTTTGTGCAGAAAAGGAACACAATACTTGATTACTTTTGTATGAGATGGAATCTAAATTGAGACATTCCAGAAATACTAATTTTCTTTCATTTACCTTTTCACAACTATGTACATAGATCTATGTTTTTCATAGATTTTGTGGCTTCCGTAAATACATAGCTCTATGTTTTTCAAGGCCATTTAAACTGTGTTCAATTATGTATGAATTGTCTTGAAATGTCTAGTACATGTTCCATCTCTCATCTGTGTTTCTAACTAATGGTAAAGAAAATTAGTGGATGGTAGAGAAAATGGCCAATGTACGTGATGTATTTTCAAACCTATGAGAATAGGTTCCAAAATACATCACATACATCGGCCATCGTTATTTGATTTCAGCTTTACCAAAGCTGAAATTCAGATCCAGAAGTTGATGAATCAGATTAGATACACAGTGTAGGGGATACACTGTGTATCTAATTATATTGCTACAAGCAATATAATTAGATTATTGCTACAAGATGTAGGGGATATTATTGCTTCAAAAAATAATAAAAAAAAAGTAATGAAAAGTTTATTTTTAATTAGTTTTCAATTTAATTTTCTTTTCTTTTAAATTCTGATTTCATTTTTTATGTAATTTGACTCTAATTCTATACAGTCGATATTTAAAAGCATTTTACTCCAGTTCCTGACAAATTAATATTTAAAAGCATTTATATACAAAGTTTTCATTTGTAAATACTCCAAAATTTCTTGAAGAAACTCTCCACTGAGCCCATTCCTATCTATTGGAACTGCAGGGGCCCCATGCCCATTCCAGCAACTCTCTTTGAAAAGGTTCAGTCCTTGCTATTGACAAAAGAAAAAAGTTGCCAAAAAACGAACATTACAGCAGTTGCTTTAGTCTTCTAGTATACAATGTCCTTGATTTCTAGTGATAACACAAAAGTTCTTAGTTCCTATTTTTTTATTCTTATTTTTATTTATTTTGTATTTTTTTTTTCTCTATTTTCTTTTTTTTCTCTCTCTCTCTCTCTATTTTCTTTTCACTATTTTATTTTATTTTTTTAATTTTATTTTAAAATAAGCATTTACTGTTATTTACTTTAAATTTTTTACTGTTTTTCAGAATGAAGATATTACTGTTACCCTACAACAAAATGATGCTGGGGGTAATAAAGGAGTAATGGTCAAACATTTTAGGTAAATAAAAGCTTCCTTAATTATAGATGAACGTTATGCAGATAAAACTCTATTTTTGAATAGAATGAATATTTATAGGAAACCTGCACCTTGTTCAATGAAAATAATAACTTGCAACTTTAAATTAGCACATGAACATTAGTAAATCCATATGTTCCATGGAACTGATTTAAAATGTTGACATGATGTAAACTTTAAAAACTGAAAGCAGATTTGCTAGTTCTAACTGAGTGGAACTGAGAAGTGTGGGAATAAGAGAGTCCAAATAAAGCAGTTAATGTGATCATGAGAATTACTTTAATTGGTGGCTCCAGTGTCATATTAGGAAGGGAGGGCAGGTCATCTGAAAATTACTGTTTCAAACCTCTTAACCTCCCTTCCCAAATACACAGCATCAAATAAAGCTCTCATTAGTGGGTTCCTAAAATGTACAGTGTTACTTTGGCAACTGACTGATGATAGCTTTACTCAACTACAAGTATAATTTTAAAATTAGAGTGAACAGATTATAGGCTCTGAGACAGTGTACCATCAGTTATGCCAACTGAGTTTGTAACCAGCACCGTTCTGAATGCTGGTTGATTGTTTCCTGTAGAGTCATCATGGGATGATTTCCTACAGAAACCAGAGTTGTGATTATTATGCAAGAAGTTAATCCATAGGGAGAGAGAGAGAGAGAAATGGATATTCTGCCAATATTTGTGGGGGCTTTTTATTTTATTTTATTATTATTTATTTATTTTATTTATTTATTTTTTCATAATCATTCTGTATATGTTAGGAATTCCTAGAGGTAACCTACTATGTACAGAATACTTCTTTCTGTGGTGATACCTTAATACTTTGTGGTTGGAGATATAAACTCTTCTTGTCCTGGGCCTGTTATGGTGTGATAAGTAATATCACTCTGGGGGATGTTGTCTCTGCTGGTGTTGTTCATGCACTCATGTGACCTTGTCTGTAGTTTTCAGAGCATTATACATAATGCACTAAGTACTGTGTACTTAGTGCATTATGTATGACTGTGTACTACAAGCAATAATACTCATTTCCATAACAGAGGACCACAGAGTTTAAACCTTTAATCCCAAATTATTAAGTATAGGTCACCAAAACGATAGAAGATACTTCCTAGAAGCCTTCCCAGAAAAATTATCCTCTGCCCATGATTAATCATGGGCAGAGGATAACTTTTAATTTAATTCTGCCCATGATCAATCATGGGCAGAGAAATAGAAGAATGAATCATCATTCTTCTGTTTCTTGGTGATTCCCTTCTACTTCTGACTCTTGTTTTTTCTCTCTCTCTCTCTCTCTCTCTCTCAGGCTTCCTTGCACCATATAGCTAATAATAATAATAACAAAACTCTGGCAGGAAACCATCACTCAGACAAGGATTAGCATTAGTATAGGCATATGATGCAAGAAAGGAAGCGTATATAGCATCAGCCAAAAAAAAAATAATAATAAAATAAAACTATTCCCATTCACTCCAAAATTTTATCTAGATCTGCCTTCAATTTATTTAAGCACTCAACATCCACAACGACAGATGGAAGTTTGTTCCAGCAATCAACCACCTGCTGGCTAAAGGCAAATTTACGAACATCTATTCTGCAACTGTCTTTCCTCATTTTGAATCTGTGACCCTGCCAGTGTGTAATCTGAGCAAGAGGAAGGATCCCACCAGCATTGAGCTTACTCAAACCATTCAAGATCTTATACCTCAATAAGATCATGTCACAGGTGCCTAGTCTCCAGATGCTGCAATTTGCAGAACTTAAGATTGATAAAAACAATCCTTTGTTTGACCAACCTCATTGACCTTCTCTGAACTCATTCCAGCAGCTCTACATCTTTCATAAAATGGGGCCTCCAGACTCTATGGAGCACTCAAGGTGTGGCCTGACCATCGCCTTATATAGAAGGGGATAATCACCTCCTTATCCCTGCTAGCAAAATTCCTGTATATCATTGAGAAGACCCCATGAGCTACTCTTGCAACCCATCTGCACTGCTCAGAAAACTTCATATCTGATTGCACAATTCTCCCCAGGTCCTTTTCATTCTCTACCACTGTCAGTGTAGTACTACAGAGTTGATATGTTACTCTGGGGTTACTGCTTCCCATATGTAGTACTTTGCATATGTCAATGTTAAACTTCAGTTGCCCCATCACAGCCCATCTGCTCAACTTTTCTAGATCTTGTTGCAGTAGCATACTGTCATTAACAACCCTACCAACCTTCGTATCATCTGCAAACTTGGACACTAAGACTGATATACCTTCATCAGTATCACTGATAAATACAGAAAACAACAATGGGCCCAACAGGGAACCCTGGGGGACTCCACCAATAACATTAGTCCACGAAGAGCAATGTCCATTGATTACAACTCTCTGTCTTCTCCCCTCAACCATCCCTTTATCCAAAGCAGCAACTTGCCCTTAATGCCATACTGCTCCAATTTGTAGAGTAGTTTTCCATATAATATCGGTGTAAACACACCATAATTAGCTCATAAAATTAAACTACAATTGCAGTGTAAAGGCATCGATTTAATTGTATCTCATATTGTGGCTACCTTCACGAGTTTCCATGTCTTGCACTACCTCGAATATGTAACGCTTCACTAATAGAGAAGACTATTGTTACTTATTCTCAGTGGGCTGGTCTCCCCAGACATCACCATTTCATGGCTTATTGGCCAATCATCAATGGGTGGGCAGGTACCCTGGTGTTGCAATCATGCCAACCCAGTTGTGAAGTTAATTCCACAATATGAGAGATGCCAACAGCTGTACAGAATAATACTGGAATAATGTAAATGCAGAAGGCATAATACAATATGAGCATGAAATAACTGTATAATATCGGCGTAAATACACCATAGTTAGCTCATAAAAATAAATTACAATCGTAATGTAAAGGTATTAATTTAATTGTGTCTCATATTTTGACTACATTCACAAGTTACAGTGTATTGCACTAACTCAAATAAGTAATGCTTCACTAACTGGGTTGGCATGATTGCAACACCAGGGTACCTGTCCACCCACCGACAATAGGCCAACAAGCTTTGAAATGGTGCTGTCTGAGTGGTGGTGCCCACTGAGAATAAGTAACAATAGTCTTCTCTATTAGGGAAGCGTTACTTATTCGAGGTAGTGCAATACATGGTAACTCATTGTGAAGGGAGTCACAATGTGAGGTACAATTTAATTGATGCCTTTATGCTACAATTGTAGTTTATTTTCATGAGCTAACCATGGTATATTTATACCGATATTATATAGTTATTTCATGCTCATGTAGTATTATGCCTTGTGCATTTACATTATTATTACAGTAGTCTTCCGTGTGCAACAGTATCAAAAGCCAAAATTTATTTTTCTAAAATCCAAGTATATGATATCAAAATTATTTTTTGCATCCAGTTCCCTTGTGACCACATCATAGCATCCAATTAAATTGGTTAGACAAGACTTCCCCTTAACAAACCCATGCTGTATCTGAACTATAACTGTAGCCTTGTCTAGATGATTCTACAGTGCTTCTTTAACCAGTGACTCCATTATTTTTCCCGGTACAGAAGTTAAACTAACAGGTCTGTAATTACTTGTATCACCTTTTAATCCCCTCCCCCTTTGTGGATTTGCGATACATTTGCACATCTCCTCCAGGGACCTCCCTGAATCCAAGGATGCTCTTATAATTGTGGCTAAGGGTCTGCTTACTTCCTTTGCTGCCTCCTTTATTATAACTGGATAGATCCCATCCATCCCAGGTGCCTTTCCTAAGTTTAACGTCCACAATCTCTCCTCAACTTTGCTCTCAGTTATTACAAAATCATTTAGCTTCCTGTTAAGAGTTTGATAAGCTTCTGGCTTCTGCTGCCTTACAGAATTCCTCATGTGTGAGGAATTCTGTAGGGAAGGCTCTTCACAACTTTACAAAAAAACAGTCAACATGTATCCAGAACAGCACAGTGGTACACAACTGATGATGTCTAGTTAACTCAACTGATAATGTCCCTGCCTCCCTTTCCCCTGAAAGCTCAGCATGCATGGCTGCCAAGAGGAAAAAACTCCTGGATAATTCTGAGGCCACTAATTAAAGCATTTCCATGATCACACAAACCCCTTTTTCTTGAACTCTGTTGGTCCTAGCACTTAGTTATAATTTATTATGCGCATTCAAGTTTTAGACCTTTATGGATGTCAGATAAACTGGTGAGTGTAGTGGCAGAAAATTAAAATGCAAGAGATGATTATAAATTATTAAGGAATACAGAAGCTTATGGTAAGTATAAATTGGTCTACAATAAAATTACTAAGGGGGGCCTAGCATATCTAATCCCTCCTTAGTAATGAGAAGCCTTTGGCTAAGAATGCAAAAAAAAAGTAGCAAAGAATTCTTTGCTTAAGTTAACACTCAGAGGAAAGGGAAGAACCACATTGATCCATTGGATATGAATGACTTGTCTATTAAAGGATAGTAGCTGAACTTTTGAAGATCCCATTCTGGTTGCCAACAAACTGAATAAATATTTCATTTACATTCATCCATGAAGTTTTTAGTAATTTAAGTTTTTATACCAAATTCTAGGCCTTTGTAGCAAATTCTAACTGAAAACTAAATAATTTTATGACAACTGAGAGGTAAGTAGAAGAGAAATTGTTGAAACTAAAAGTAAATAAAGTGTCTGAGGCTGATGGAATGTATCCATTTATTATAAAAGAAGCAGCAAAAGAGATAAACGTTTTCTGAGAATCAAAGAATCGTTGGATTCAGGAGCATCTACAGATGGGCAATGTGAAAAGTTTCCTGTTTCAGAATGGTAGAGAGAGGAGATAAAAGGATGAAGTGAGTAATTGACGACCTCTAAGCTTGACTCCTGTGCCTGGAAAAATAACGGAGTCGGTGTTTATAGAAACAATTTAGAATTTACTTGACAGTACCCAGTTGTAATTATCCAACAGTCATAGCACATATTTGTTAAAGAGAAGTCTTTTGTGACCAGTGTGATTAGCTAATATGAGGTAGACAGAAAGGAATTGGGTACAGAAAATAACTTTGACATCATGTTACTTAGATTTCAGTAAAGCTGAACTTATTATAAATTTTATTAATTAAGTCTAACCCAATGGTTTTTCCTAGTCTATTCCAGTGTCATATTTCACTGTGCATGGTGTTTCAAACTCATTTCCCTAGTTGCTTGCTAGCCCTTTTTATCTGTTATTTTTCATCACATTCAAAATTCTCACGGTTTTTTCCTTCCTTCCTTCAAAATTATAATATAATTTCAGTTAATTTATATTTTAGTTGTCACAGAAAATCTTTTATATTATGAGATCCTCTATCTCTGCTAGACGTGCTGTCCATGAGTATTTATATCCATAATCTATATTCACACATTTTAGTTTATTTTTACAGCTTTGCTGATTAGGAAGATGTTAGCTCACAGGTTGTGTAGTGCAGGGTTGCTGCCTCTCAACTCAGATGTTCCTGGGTTGGGGGGGTATCAAAACACTGCATTCTTCCTTTACCCACTGGAGTGCCTTGTAGCTTTCTTCTAAATTTTCTTATAAATTTTCTTCTATGTTTTACCAATGTAGAATATTTTGCCATTTTCCTTATTTGTTTTATGTTGGTTCTCTGAAGTTGTTCACTTCTGAATATTCTCTTCTAGTCACCTATTGATATATTTTTTTAGGATAATGTCAGAAAGGAGACTTACATTGACATTTTATAGTTATCTATCCTTCAGCCACTTAATCACTTTAGTTTATGCAAGAGCAGACTTTATTTATCTTCTTACAATTTTTTAAAATTTTCACATTTTCAACTCCCCTTTCTTTTCAATCTCTATTCCCTGCTAGAATATTATATGGATTTATGTATCTTTAGAAATAATAAATTCTTTGACTTTTTGAACATTCTTTCAAAAATGTCTCAGTCTAGTTAATTTGAGAATCTGAATAATGGGAAATGAATCAATGGGTTTCTTAGCATTGTACATGTTCCTTACTGTGGTTTGAGGTTAAACAAGGCTATAACACATACATTATGCTGTGAGCATTCTTAATGAAGTTATTTGACTTGTGCTAGTATTGCATAAGTCAAATTCCAGCTAAGTTCAGGCCAACCCTTCCCCATCTCTTCCATCATGCAGTGTGATTGATGACTTTTGAGGTTATGATGAACATCGTGGCGAGATCCAATCTTCCTTACATTTCAAGGAGACAGCACTAAAACAGTGTTCGCAGACCGGCCGCTAGTTAGTACACTGGACCGAACCTGTTGGTAACTCTCTATGAGGCTTCCAGATCAGCTAGTGTATAATCTTGCTCCCTCTACCCTGCCAGATAATGACTGGAGGGAGTCCGAGTAGTGTGTATGTGGGGGGCATTGTCAAGGGGCCACGTTATATCAAAGAACTGGGTATATTCTTACCATGTGTACGCCATATCCAAAAATTTCATTACTTCATATAGCATGTCCCACCTACTTTTTCTTACCATTGAATACACCATGAATTTTCAAACTAATAGAGTAAGCTTATCTGCAAAACGATCTAAACCTCCCAAACACTTCCTAATTCATTTCACAAATATGCGTGGTCTCAATTCTAATCTCAATGGTGTCTATTTCCACTTGCAGTTTGCCAAACACCATGTACTTTTTCTGACAGAATCTCAGTTATCAGTTGATTCAACTACTGCTCATCTCAGTTGCCCAAATTATTCGCTCTATGATTCCTTTCGCCTCAAAGGTGGTACTTGTGCATATGTCCGTTCCGATAACTTGGTAATTTGGAATCTCCTCTTTTCGATCTCCTCTGGCTTAAAATCTCTCTACCTCATTCTGTCAAATTCATCTGTTGTCTCTCCCTTCTCCCAATTCCACTAATCACTTAGAGCTCTTTGACTTCCTCTCTTTGCAACTTGACTTTCTCCAGTCCAACTTTCCTAACAGTGAGGTAATTTTCCTTGGTGATTTTAATGTTCACAACTGCAGCTGGCTTCCGTTTTCTAGTCACACCAACCCAGCTGGTCGAGTTGCTGAAGCTTTTGCAATTACTAATAACTTTGCACAGATTGTTCATTTACCTACAAGAATACCAGACAATCTTAACCATACAGCCCACACTTGATCTTTTTCTCACAAACAACCCTTCTAAGTACACGGTCGAAATGAGTGGTCCTTTAGCCACCTCAGATCACAACTTGGTGATTGTCTCTTCTCCAATGGAGCCTTTATCTCTTGGCTATTCCCAACCTCGTATTCTTTAGCATTATAAGAATGCAAAATGGGATGACCTGCGAGATTTCTTTTCTTCTTTTCCTTGGTCAGGTTACTATTTCAAAACTTCTGATGTCAACATTTGCTCAGATCGTGTCAGTGAAATTATTCTTGCAGGAATGGAATCCTTTATCCCACACTCCACTTCAAAATCTTGTCCTTTATATAAACCTTGGTTTTCCAATAAATGTGCTAAGGCTGATTTTCAAGAGAAGCACGTTGCATACCGTAATTGGCTTGTTTCTAATTCTTCAGTTTCATTTTCTACCTACACCAAAGCTCGCAACAATTGTAAATCAGTTATTAGTCAGTCCAAACTAGAGTCTCAACAGGCTAAGAGTAGAAAACTTGCTTCTTGCCCTAATGGTAGCCGAGCATTCTGGTCTCTTTCCAAAGCTATTGGCCGCAACTTTTGCCCATCTCTTCTCCCACCTCTGTCCAAACCAGATGGTTTTGTTGTCACTTCAGGCAAGGAAAAGCTGACCTGCTAGCATCCCATTTTTGTTCCAACTCACGTGTTAATGATCTTGGTAAAACACCTCCCAGCATTCACAACACTCTCCATTTGATTCCTCCTGTGATCTTCCGTCAAAAGGGTGTCAGAAGGATTTTGACGAATCTTGACGCTAAGAAAGCTTCAGGTCCTGATGGTATTTCTCCAATTGTTCTCAAAACCTGTGCTCCTGAACTTACCCTGTTCTTTGCCGCCTTTTTTCAATTTCGTATTCCAAAGGTGTTTTTCCTTCTGCTTGGAAATTTGCTCATATCCAGCCAGTTCCTAAAAAGGGTGACAAATCCCTCCCATCCAATTATCGTCCCATTGCAATTACTTCTACTCTTTCTTAAGTAATGAAGAAATCAATTAACCGCCAACTCTTAAACTACCTAGAAACCTTCCGTCTGATCAACGATCACCAGTATGGATTCCGTCAATGTTGATCCACTGGTGATATTCTGGCCTATGTTGCCCATTTATGGACTAATTCAATGGAAAAGTTCGGTGAAACACAAGCAGTTGCTCTTGACATCTCAAAGGCTTTCGATCGTGTTTGGCATAAAGGCTTCCATCTTATGGTTTGCCAACTGTTTTTTGTAATTGGTTATCCAGTTTTCTCTCTGATCGCTCACTGAGGGTGATGGTAGATGGCTCTCTGTCTTCTAACTTCTCCACTAATGCCAGTGTCCCTCTAAGGTTCAGTTCTTTCCCCCACTCTTTTCCTCTTGAATATTAATGACCTTCTTCCATTGACTGGAAATCCTATCCATAGTTTTGCCAATGATAGCACATTGCATTCCACTTTCCATTTTAAGAAACCTTGTTCTGCCAATCAACTTCAACTTCTCGAAAATCTGCTATCAATTCCTTAAATGCTGATCTCCAGGTAATTCTCCAGTGGGGCAAAGACAACTTAGTTGATTTCAATCCTTCTAAAACTCAGTCTTGTCTTATATCTCACAAAACGGATTCTTCTGCTCCTATGCTTATCTTTGGTGACACTCTGATTTCTAGGCAAAATGATATATCTCTTTTGAGGATTACCCTGACTTCTAATCTCTCTTGGCACAAGCACATTACAAATATTGCTTCCTCTGCATCTAAAAAACTTGATTTTCTCTTTCGCTCTCAGTGTTAACCTTTCTTCCAAACAGCTGTTCACTCTGTACAAATTGGCCCCGAGTGCCAAGCGAGTGATCTAGCGATTTCCAAAGCGATTTTCAAAGAGTATTTTCTATAAAGAAGTAGTTAAAATTTCTAAAGTCTTTTCCTTTCAAAGTTATTTATTTTCTGGCTCTTTATAAATAAAGAAGGAAGCCTCCTACAAGAAAGGAAAAACACCTTTCTTTTGTATATATATATATAACTAACTCTTGTAACACACTAACCACTAACTTTTTATCGCTTGGTCACTGGTGGCACCGCTCTTGCCTCCACGTGGCGGGGCCGGTAACCTGGGAGAAGGAAGCTCCTCTCCCGGGGTGAAAAGGAGCAACAATGGATTGCGACGAATTTCCACCAATAGAGCCAACAGGCTCTCAACATATTGACACCCGTAGAAGGGAACATGATCCTAGTCTCTCGAAAAGAATGAGAACAGATTCTAGCAAACCAGAACCACCAGCTTTTCTGATAATGCATTCATTATCGAATCAATCAGTAAGCAATATGTCTCCCTTTGTCATTCAAAGATGTCTCGAGAATTCAGCAGGAACACCAAAAATGGTAAAACAACTCCAGTCAGGAGATCTATTAATTGAAACCACGCAGGCAAGACACTCTGAACTGTTATTGAAACTGTCAACTATAAGCGGAATCCCAATTAAAGTCACGCCGCATAATACACTGAACTCCTCTAAAGGAGTAATAAGTGAGTGGGATCTACTAAACGTCACCGAAGAGGAAATAGTTACGGAATTACAAGAACAAAAAGTAACACAAGCAAGGTGAATCATGATCCGGAAAGATGATAAACTAGTTCCAACACGAAATATCATACTGACCTTCAGTACACCAAATTTACCAAACTCAGTAAAAGCAGGCTACCTCCACTGCCGAGTCCGGGCATACATTCCAAATCCCTTAAGGTGTTTCAAATGCCAAAAATTCGGTCATTCTCAAACAACATGCAGAGGAGAAATTACATGTCCTAATTGTGGTTCTAAAAATCATTCTCAAACAGATTGTACTGCAAAATCTCCAGAGTGCCCAAATTGTAAGAATGATCACCCAGCTTATTCAAAATCATGTGATCTGTGGAAAATGGAAAAAAATATACAGAAGTTTAAGATTGAACACAAAGTATCATATCAAGAAGACAAGTCAAGGTAACTATGCCAAAACGCAGCTATGCTATTGCTACCCAAAACTGTCAAGCTGTTGCTACCCAAACAGAAGTGTCAATACCACCTAACACATCCATTGCAGAATGGGCACGATCTGTACTTTTGACAGATCAGCCCGCTAACAAACCTGTTTCAATCGACGAAATAAACAATACTCCACTCTCAGTTCCATCTAAAATTACACCAATCGATAAATTACAAAGGAAACCACAAAGGCAACGTGCCTCTGAATTGAAACAACCAAATTCAAGCAGTATGGACAGCGAAGCTGTAAATGCACAAGAAGAAACAGTCCTTCATCTTCATGCAGAAGATGACATGGAGACTGGATGTTCATCTACTGGTACCGATGAGGTAGAAGGGAGTACAGAATATGGACGCCCTTATTTTCCAAGAAAGGATAAGATAAAACATGATCGTCAAAAGCAAACTGCTCCCTCTTACAAGAAACAGACAGAATCATCTTTCCTCTCTAAAACCAAATAATGATGCACATCGTACAATGGAATTGCAGAGGTTTATGCAGTAATACCGATGATATATACGATTTGATCTCACAATATAATCCGGTAGCCATTTGCTTGCAAGAGACTTATTTAAATCCACAGGTAACTTATTCGATTAAACATTTTACAGCCTATAGAAAAGATAGAATTAGTTCAAGCCATGCACATGGTGGAGTTGCAATTCTAGTGAATTGTAAATTTCCAGCAAGAAACATTCCTCTTCAGACCCACTTAGAAGCGGTTGCAGTTCGTGTAGCAATGGGAAAAACAATAACTCTCGTCTCTTTGTATCTACCACCTAACAATATCTACACGTTGAAAGAATTAGAAGATCTTATAAAACAGATACCATCTCCTTTTTGTCTTCTTGGTGACCTAAATGCACATCATCCGCTTTGGGGATCTGCTTACATGGATAATAGAGGGCACTTGCTAGAAAAACTCATAGACCAACTAAACCTAACTTTGCTAAACACTGGTCTAAACACCTACACTCATCTCTCCACGGGATGTATGTCGGCAATCGACTTGTCTATTTGTTCCCCTGAGTTACTTCCTATTATTGATTGGACGGTTTATCACTTCCCAATAATATGCAGAATTCAAACAATGCAGACATCTTGCCCCGATCATCGGGTATTATGGAAATTTTCTAAAGCAGATTGGGAAAAGTTTTCTGTCTCCATCTCCTTTGATAGCCAATTGATACAACTAGGGTCCATTGATGATGCCACCGAGCACATTACCAAACAAATACTAGCAGCAGCTTCCAAAGCAATACCAATGTTTTCTGCTTTCAAACACAGAAACCTTAAACACTGGTGGAATGACGCTTGTACCATAGCGAAAAAAGAAAAAAATAAAGCCTGGAATCTGTTCCGTAAGTTTCCAACCACCGACAACCTAATTCAGTTTAAAAGGCTTAAGGCAAAAGCACGGCAAATAAGAAGACAAGCCAAAAAAGAATCATGGATACAGTTTGCCTCTTCTATCACAAAAGACACTAGCAGTAAAACTATTTGGAAAAAAACTCGACAACTAAATGGCAAATTTTTACCGGTTTCTGCTCCAATTTTTACCAAGAACGGACAAGAAATATCTTCACCACAAGAAATAGCCAACGAGCTTGCAGAGACTTTCTCCAAAACTTCCGCCACTGCAGCTTATAATTCTTCCTTTCTACAAACTAAAGCCATAGCAGAAAAATATAAGATAAATTTCCAAACTACCCAGTCTCTAGCCTATAATCAACCTTTTTCGTCTTTTTGAACTCCAAACAGCACTAAACAGATCACCAAATAGCGCTGCCGGAGCTGATGGAATCTATTATGTAATGATGAAACATCTAAACAATATAACTCTGAAATTGCTAATAACATTCTTTAATCGGATCTTCCTTGAAGGTACCTATCCCTCCGCCTGGCATCACTCCGTTATTCTAGCCTTTCCCAAACCAGGAAAGGATCAATCACTCACACAAAATTATCGACCAATCTCCCTCACCAGTTGTCTAGGTAAAACTCTAGAAAAGATGATAGACAGGCGACTTACCTGGGTTCTTGGAACTCAAAACTTGTTAAACAACAATCAGTTTGGATTCCGACAGAACAGATCCACTTTAGACCTCATGGTGAAAGCAGAGACTAACATCCGTAATGCTTATGTGAAAAATGAACACCTTGTAATGGTACACTTTGGACATTGAAAAGGCTTTTGACACAACCTGGAGGTATGGCATATTGCGAGAACTTCATTCCCTAGGATTGCGGGGACATTTACCAAAATTTATTCAAAACTTCCTCCAAAACAGAACTTTTCAGGTTCGTTATCAAACAGTACTTTCTCATATTTATACCCAAGAAGAAGGTGTCCCACAAGGGTCAATACTTAGCGCTACTCTTTTTTCACTTAGGCTGAACACTATAACCCACAACATTCCCAATAATGTCAAATTATACATGTACGCTGATGATCTCACTCTATCTTGCAGTTCAAAAAATATTAATACTATTGAAAGACAGCTGCAACTCTCCATAAATAAGCTAGAAATATGGACACAGCAGAATGGATATCGTATGTCAGAACAAAAAACTGTTGCAATTCACTTCTGCAAAAAACGCAAGCTGCATCCGGAACCAGAACTACGGCTAAAAAACCACCTGATACCACTCACCAGTAACCTTCATTTCCTAGGTTTAATGTTGGACACCAAACTTAACTTTGTTTCTCATATAACATATCTCCGAACTGTATGCTTAAAGAAACTAAATATTCTTCGGTCCATTTCTGCCATGAAATGGGGTGCTGACAGATACTCTCTCCTACATCTGTATCGTGCTCTTATCAGGTCCCGATTAGATTATGGAGCTGTTGTCTATGACTCTGCTAGGAAAAGTGCACTAACCAGACTGAACACCATCCAACACAGTGCCCTTCGTACTTCGCTAGGAGCCTTTAGAACATCCCCTGTCCAGAGTCTCTATGTAGAGGCGTATGAACCTCCACTTCACCTTAGAAGGAAAATGCTGCTCCTCAATTATGCAGCCAAAATTCAAAGCCTTCCAGCCCATCCTGTTCGACCATTGCTTTTCAACCCTGATTGGATCACGTTCTACAACAGCAAAGTTACAGAAAATAAACCCACTGGTATTCGATTAAAAGAATTGATACATGCCTGGGACATAAACTTTGACAATATGCTTCAAGAGAATGATGTACCTGATCCACCCTGGTCTGTAACTCTCCCTCACTGTGATAACTATTTTCAGCAATGGGGAAAAAAATCCCTGCCATATGAAAGTATTAAACAGCTACATAAAGGCCATGCCCTCAACAATGCTCAACGCTGTATAATATATACAGATGGTTCGAAAACAGACTCTTCTGTTGGTGCTGCAGCTGTCTTTTCCTCTTTCACGCTTTCAATATCATTACCAGTTGAGTGTAGCAGTTACACTGCAGAATTATATGCAATAAAATTAGCCCTAGAAAATATAAACACTTCCCACAATACTAGCAGTATAATATACACAGATTCCATGACTGCAGTATCCGCTTTGGACAATAAACTTTCAATATCGCATCCCATCATAAAACAAATTTTTTCCTGCTTAAACCACCTACGAAGTAAGAATCATGCAGTGCTATTTTGCTGGATCCCAGGGCACTCTGGTATCACAGGTAACGAGAGAGCAGATCAGGCAGCCAAACAACCAATCAGTGCAATACCATCACATTACCAAGTACCATACGTAGATTATTTGAAGCACATTAAAAAAATCAATACAATCCAGTGGTCTGAAATCTGGAGGTCACAAATGAACAACAAATTGCTTGAAATCAAAGAGGAACCAGCACTATGGAAATCTAGCTTAAGAAAAAACAGACAAGAAGAGGTTGTGCTAGCAAGATTACGCATAGGGCATACACATCCAACCCATATATATCTACTCAAGCAGGAGGTCCCACCTCAGTGCACTCATTGTGCTTTACCACTTACCGTCAAGCATATACTCTTAGATTGTAAGCAGTATTCCTATTTCCGAAAAAATAGTTTCCCTTCACTGTCACAACTGAAAGAGCCTCTATCACTTGCCCATATTATTGGAAACAATGCGAATTTAAGAGAACTATTTACCTTTCTTAAGCAGATAAAAATATATGATTTTCTATGATTACAAACTGGAACCAAATTTTATATAAAAACATGTCATAAGAACAGGCACATTTTGGCCCTAGTTGCCCTTGTGCCCAAAAATACCAATACCTCACTCTGTACAAATTGCAAATCCGCCCTACTATGGATTATTGTTCCCACATCTGGGATGGTGCCCCCAAAACCTCTCTCAGGCTTCTTGATTCCGTTCAGAAGAGGGCGGTTAGGTTAATTAATGATTCATCTTTAACAGTCTCTCCACTCTCTGTCTCATTGGCATACTGTTTCTGCTGCACGCCTCTTCTACAGATACTTCCATGGGCACTGTTCTTCTGAATTGGCTTCTATAATTCCCGCTCTCACTTTCAAAACAGTCCGAACACATGCCGCCACCAGCCAACATCCATTTACTGTCCAACTTCAAACTCACAGAACCAACTTTTCATCTTCCTTGTTTATTCATTCAATTGCCGTTTTCTGGAACAACCTTCCTTCGTACATATTTCCTGAAAATTACAGTCTACAGAAGTTCAAGTCTAATGTCAACAAATATCTCCTTTTGTCTTCTCTACCTCCTACCCCAGCATGGTACTAAGTTCTATAGATTCCAATACCTCTCGTGTTTGGGGTTTACATAAAAAAAAAAAAAAAAAAAAAATGGTATCAAATATGAAAAGCAATAGCATAACCTACCTCGTTTTCTGCTCTTACCCGGCTGTTATCATCAGAAAAATGACTTAAGCCATTTTGAATATGATAAAAACAGGCTCTTCTATAAGCTAGAGGCAGTAGTGCTCAGATTCTTATGTCAGAAGGGCATTATGGATTTTTCTGCTCCTTTGCTATCTTCAATGACACTCTGATTTCTAGGCAAGATTATATATTTCTATTAGGGATTACCCTGACTTCTAATCTCTCTCTCTCTAAAAGCACATTATAAATATTGCTTCAACTACATCTAAAAAACTGGGCTTTCTCTTTCACTCTTGGCATTACTTTTCTTCCAAACAGCTGCTCACTCTGTATAAATCGCAAATCCGCCCTGCCATGAAATATTGTTCCTACATCTGGGATGGTGTCCCCCAAACCTCTATTAGGCTTCTAGATTTCATTCCAAAGAGGGCAGTTAGGTTAATTATTGACTCATCTCTAACAGAGTCTGTCCACTCTCTGTCACATAGCCATTCTGTTCTGCTGCATGTCTTTCCTATAAATACTTCCTTGGGCACTGTTCTTTTGGATTGGCTTCTATAATTCCCGCTCTCTCTCTCTTTCTCCCAAACTTCCAAACCAGTTCAAACATGTGCCACAACCAGACAGCATCCTTTTACTGTCCAAATTCAAACTCATCAAAACCGACTTTTCTTCTTCCTGATTTATTCATTCAACTTCTGTTTTTTTGGAACAACCTTTGTTTATACATATTTCCTGAAAATTGCAATGTATGGAAATTCAAGTCTGATTTCAACAAGTTCTTTCAGCTTTTCAATTCAACCCATTCATGATACTAAGTACTATAGGTTCTAATACCTCTCATGTTTGGGGTTTTCGAAAAAAAAAAAAAGTTGAAGCTGTTTGTGCAGACAAGATTTCTCAAACTGGTAGGTGGAATGCAAAGTGCTATCATCAGCAAAACTATGGATAGGATTTCTGGTCAGTGGAAGAATGGTAAATTAATATACAAGAGGAAAAGAGTGTGAGAAAGAACTAAACCTTGGGGAAAACCTGCATTAGTGGAGAAATTAGAAGACAGAGAGCCATCTACCATCACCTACAGTGAGTGGTCAGAGAAAAATCTGAATACCCAATTACAAAACACAGTGGCAAAGCATAAGATGGAAGCTTATTTAGGAGTCCTTTATGCAAAACAAGATCAAAAGCATTTGATATGTCAAGAGCAACTGCTTAAGTTTCTCCAAACTTTTCCATTGAATTTTTCCATAGATGGGTGACCAGTATATCACCAGTAGATTGATACTAATGGAATCCATACTGGCAATCACTGATCAGTTGGAAGGTATCTAGTCAGTTTAGGAGTTAGTGGTTAATAAATTTCTCCATTACTTTAGAAATTTGATAGTATGAACCAGAGCTATAATGCTCAATACGTTCTACATTGATATCAATATCTGTAAAAGAATAAGAGAAGTTTACCGCAATATGATACGTAGAACACTTCCATATGATACTCTCCAGAAATTAAAACGAAGACAATTAAAAAATTGAAAATCTTAGATTACAATAAGAAATAATTAACAATAATTAAAAATCAAATGAACATAATTAAAAATCAATTTAAAGCAATTAAAAATTAAGTAAAAAATTAATTTAACGAAAAAAATTGCAAAACGATTTTCCTTCCTGAAGCCGACAATGCTTTTCGACTATATGTTGTGATGATCATCATCACTATTCTGCTCTTCCGCTTGGCACGGGTTGTCGATCTCTTGAATCTTGCATCATTTGTTGATAACTCTGAAAGCTTATGTTTTCCTTTAGGCATTGGAGGCATTCTCTTTTGAGTCTTCCTGGTGGTCTCTTATCTCCAATTCTTCCTGTTAATACTGCATTAGGCAGCCTGTGTTGTTTCATCTGGTTCACATGTCCAAACCACTGAAGTTGTTTTTTGTAGATCTCTCCTTACTTGTTCATTACTTTTATGTTCTCTTCAATTTGTTTTATTGATTTTCCTTAGACATCTTATTTCAAATGCCATTATTTTTTGCCTTTCTTTCTTATTTATTCTCCAATTATCTGATCCATAAGTTGCTGTGGGTATGATGACAGTTTCATATAGTTTAATTTTTAGACTATTTAAGATTTTATTGCTCTTCCATATGTTTTTGAGTTTGTTCATATTTGTCCATCCGATGTTCATGTAATTAATTTGGTCAATATTATTTAGGTTTCTGGTTATTAGAGAGCCCAGGTATACAAATATTTGTACTTGTTCTACTTGTTGATTTTGGATGTATATGTTTATGTCTTCTTTGTTTTTTTCCGATTTGCATTACTTCAGTTTTATTTATATTAATATTAATTCTATAATTGTTGCTTGCTATATTGATGTTTGTTAATATTTCTTTTAGTTGTTCTTTGGTTTCTGTTAAAATCACAATATCATCTGCACATTTTATGTGGTTTATATTTTTTCCATTTATTATTGTGCCTCTTTTTTCTTCAATTGATTTGATTAGTTCTTCTAGGTAGATATTAAATAGATATGGGGATAAAGGGCATCCCTGCATGACTGCTTTCTCTATATCAAATTTCTCTGTTTTAAGGTTGCTGAATTTTACTATTGCTCTTGTATTTTTGTAGAAATTGTTTACAAACATGATTATTTCATGATCAAGTGGGATTTTTCGTAGTTGCTTCATTAAATTTTCTCTGTTTACTGAATCAAATGCCTGCTTGAAATCGTTGAAGCACAGATAAAGAGGTTTCTTCTTATTCTAATATTTTTCTGCAATGATGTTTAGTGTGAATATTTGGTCTGTTGTTGATCTGCCTTTTCTAAATCCTGCTTGTTCTTCCCCTATTGTTTCTTCATATATTTTAAGTATCCTATTTTGTAAGATCCTTATAAATATTTTATATATAAATGGTTTAAAAGGGTAATGGGTCTATAATTCTGATAATTTTCTTTATCCCCTTTTTTTGTGTATAGGTACTATTATTCCACTTTTCCAGTCTTCTGGTATATCACCTGTAAATAAAATTAGATTAAACATTTGTGCGAGGTGTTTTAACATTGCATCGCCTCCAAATTTCCATAGTTCTGCTTGGATACCATCGTTTCCCGGTGCCTTGTCATTCTTCATTTGGCTGATTGCTTTCTGAACTTCTTCTTTTGTTATCGAGGGTGCTTTATCTCTTCTATTATCTAAGGCAAGAGCGTTTTTTCCTTCCCCTTTGAACAGGGTTTGGTAATATTTTTTCCATATTTTTTTAATTTCTTGCATGTTTCCTGTTTTTATATTGTTTTTATTTTCATCATCAGTGTTTTCGTGATGTATGTTTTAGAGAGTTCCTTTGTAACCCGGTAAGTTGTTTTAGAGTTGTGACGTTTATTTTCCTCCTCGCACTGCTTTGCTTTGTCTTCCAACCATTTCCTTTTAGCAGCTTTACATAGGTTGTCTATTTTGTTTTTTAGGGTTTTATATTTTTCCCTTTTTTCTTGACTATTTTCTTTGTTTAGGAGGTTTTTCATTTGTCTTTTTTCTGTCCATACATCTAAAATTTCTGCTGTAATCCAAGGATTGTTTGGTTTTTGTTTTGTTCCCAAGGTTTCTAAGGCTGCATCTTTAGTCATTTGTTTAGTTTTCTCCCATATATTTTCCACAGATAATGAATAGTTTATATCTTTTAATTTTTCTTTTAGTGTTTTCCCATAAATTTCCTGTATTTTGTCTTCTTCAAATCGTGATATATTTAATGTTGTTGTATTTTCTTTGGCTTCATATTTTTAAATTTCCATTTAATTGTTGCTGCTAGCAGTTCGTCGTCATAAGAGTTTTAACATTTTGAATGGATTATTTACAGTTGTTATTTATTAAAATGTAGTTGATACAGTTTTTTGTATTTCCATCTGGTGATGTCCGTGTATACTTATGTTGAGATCTGTGGTAGAATCTCAACCAGCTCCAATCCAAAGGAATCTTTCCTGAGTCCAAAGAAACCCTCATTATTAACCTCAGTGGCTCGATGCACACTCTCACAGTCTATCTAAAAATTACTGGGCATATGCCATCAACTCCAAGAGCCCTACTTGCCTCTAGGTTTGAAAGTTCTAAGCCTCCCATACCCATTAATCAATGGTCTGACCAGATTCATTTTTTTACTTCTTTGTATTTACTTACATGAAAAACTCTTTGTCCATGTTGTTTGTTCTCTTAGCCAGTGATTTCTCATGCTTAGCACTTGCCACCCTAGAAAGCCTGGCTAGTTTAACAGTGCATCTTTTTCTGCTCTGTTAAACTAGCCAGCTCCATATTCAGTCTTCTTGACATCCTCCTTATGCCATATTTTCTTAAATGGTGTATGCTTTCCATGTATCCACCTATCCTTTGCTAACAGCTCTGTTGATGTATGTCATGTAGCACCTCAGACTGTCATAGTCTTCTTTCATCGTGAAATTAAAATCCCTGCATTTGCCTTTAATTACAGGGATCTCTCTTCTCATCATCCAACTTAGAACTCCATCATCACACCCTTCTAATGGTTCCTATGCTGTTCAGCCCTGTGATGTCATGTGGTTCATGGGTGATGACCAGGTACAGAATATTCTTATCCCTAATAATTTTCCCTAACCTACTGATATAAATAATAATCATCTAGTTTATTTTAAAATTTTGTCCCAAAGCCAAGTTCCCCTCCCTCTTACTTCAATCAAATTCTTTAAAATTTGACAATCTGTTGGTTGTTGTTGTTATTTGATTTTTTTAGGAGCATTAGCAACTAGGCCATATTGCTCCCGGGATATACGGTGGTCATTCCCCGACCTTTCCGCATCCTCCGTATTTGGTGGTCACAGGCTCGAACCCCGGTCTAATCAAGAAGCGTGTGCTACACACTGCTGCTCCTGCCCACCTGGCTACAGAGGCACCCCAATCTGTTGGTAATATCACCAACTGTTGCTACTGGCAAACACACACCCCAGTTCTAGTCAACTATCCTTATTATAAAAAATGTGACTCATTTCGTTGAAAATGGAGTCTCCCAATAAAACTAAATCTTCTTGAACCAGAGCAGTATGCACTTCACTATTTTATTCTGGGATTTTATTTTATTCAGTAGCCATCCCATCTGAGTCATAATATCCTTGGATGAAATATTCAAAGTGGATCTTTTAGCAATGTAAGAATTAAACTTACAAAATATTACAGTAATTATTACAGTTACCAAAAATTTATCTACTACTGAATTTTATAATTTAAGTGCAAGAGATGCCAAAAACAATGTAATTATCAGAATTAACATATTTGTTATAACTTGTGAGTATACTGTATATGATCAGCACACAGTAATGCTACATAATAATATTTATCCATCTTTTCCCGTTCCAGATGCTCTTAAAATGAGAAATCATAAGAGATTTTGCAGTTTATTTTTAAAGACATTGACTGTGATATATACTTTTAATATCTATAGTAACAAAAATAATAGTTCTTTTTCTTCTTAGCATTAGCATTAGTAGAGGCATATAATGCAAGAAAGCAAGCTTATGCAGCATCAGCCAAAAAAAAAAAAAAAAAACCCTTCCACTTCACCCCTCCGTTCATTCAAAATACCTGTCCAGCTGAGCCTTAAATTTATTTAGGCTATCAACTTCCACAACAAGGGATGTAAGTGTGTTCTACCAACCAACTACCTGCTGGATAAAGGCAAATTTCCGCACATCTATCCTACATCTGTCTTTCCTCAATTTGAATTTATGCCCTCTCAGGTGATTATTCTGAGCAAGAGGCAGTATCCCATCAGCATTGAGCATGCTCAAACCATTCAAGTCTTTGTATACCTCTGTCAGATCACCTCGCTGGTGCCTAGTCTCCAGACACTGTAATTTGCAAAACTTAAGCCTTTCTTCGTAAGAGCAACCCTTCGTTCCGTTCACTAACCTTGTTGTCCTTCTCTGTACTCGTTCCAGCAGCTCTACATCCTTCTTGAAATGAGGCCTCCAGGCCTGTATACAGTACTCAAAGTGTGGCCTGACCATTGCCTTATACAAGGAAATAATCACCTCCCTCTCCCTGCTAGAAAAATTCCTGTATATCATTGATAAGACACCATGAGCTACTCTTGCAGCCCATCTGCACTGCTCAGAGAACTTCATATCTGCCTGCACAATTACCCCCAGGTCCTTTTCATTCTCGACCACTGTCAGTGTAGTACCACAGAGTTGATACGTTGATCTGGGGTTGCTGTTTCCCATATGTAGTACTTTACATTTGTCAATGTTAAACTTCATTTGACATCTCTCAGCCCATCTGCTCAACCTTTCCAGATCCTGTTGCAGCAGCATAGCGTCAGTAGCGTCCTTAACAACCCTGCCAACCTTTGTATCGTCTGCAAACTTGGATATTAAGCTTGATATACCATCATCAATATTATTTATAAATACAGAAAACAATAATGGACCCAACACTGAACCCTGTGGGACTCCACTAATAACATTAGTCCATGATGAGCAGTGTCCATTAATTACCACTCTCTGTCTTCTGCCACTCAACCATCCCTTTATTCATAGCAACAATTTGCCACCAATGCCACACTGCTCCAATTTGTGCAGCAGTCTTCCATGTGCAACAGTATCAAAAGCCTTTCTAAGATCCAAATATATAATATCAAAGTTATTCCCTGCATCCAATTCTTTTGTGACTACATCATAGTATCCAATCAAATTGGTCAGGCAAGACCTTCCCTTAACAAAACCATGCTGTGTCCGAACTATAACTGAATTCTTGTCAAGATGTTCCTGCAGTGCTTCCATTAATTTTCCTGGAACAGAAGTTAAACTCACAGGTCTATAATTACTTGTGTCAGCCTTTGATCCTCCTTTGTGAATTGGGGTTACATTTGCACATCTCCAATCTGTGGGTACCTCCCCTGAGTCCAAGGAAGCTCTCATAATTATGGCTATAAAATTGTGGTCCATTTCCGTCAGCATGAATTGTTGAGGAGCCTTCCATCTTGCAGTGGGTTGATAATGGCAGCAGTTTACCCTTTTTTTTTACCTAACAGGAAAGTAAAAAATAAAATATAACCCATGCTGGGATCTCCATCTTTCAGACTATGCCATAAACTTAAGAGATCGAATTGTTTTTGCATTTAATGGTGTATGGTCAACTAAACGCCATATTGTGCCAATTCAGATGATAAAAGTAGTGAAGTCTCTAGTGTAAAACTCCCCAAATAGTGAAAACAAATGAATGGAAGAGATTAAACTGTCTGTTAAAAGGGAAAAAAAAAATATATCCTTTACAGTTTCTTCATCAAATAAAAGTTGTTGCAGTATATGTAATTCCCCTGGTTGATTCAAAGACTTGAAGCATAGCTATGCTCATTATTAAAGGAGGAACATTCAATAAGAAAATCTTGTACAGTTAGCATTAGCATTAGTACAGGCATTTGATGCAAGAAAGCAAGCTTATGCAGCATCAGCCAAAAAAAAAAAAAAAATAAATAAATAAAATAAAATAAATAAAAATAAATAAAAAATAACCACTTCCATTTCACCCCTCTGTTCATTCGAAATACCTGTCCAGCTGAGCCTTAAACTTATTTAGGCTATCAACTTCCACGACAAGGGATAGAAGTCTGTTCCACCAACCAACCACTCACTGGCTAAAGGCAAATTTACGCACATCTATCCTACATCTGTCTTTCCTCAGTTTGAATTTATGCCCTCTCAGGTGATTATTCTGAGCAAGAGGAAGAATCCCATCAGCATTGAGCATGCTCAAACCATTCAAGGCTTTATACACTTCTATCAGATCACCTCACTGGTGCCTAGTCTCCAGACACTGTAATTTGCAAAACTTAAGCCTTTCTTCTTAAGAGCACCCCTTTGTTCCATTCACTAATGCCTTTCTCTGTACTCGTTCCAGCAGCTCTACATCCTTCTTGAAATGAGGCCTCCAGGCCTGTATACAGTACTCTAGGTGTGGCCTGGCCATTGCCTTATAAAAGGGAATAATCACCTCCTTATACCTGCTAGAAAAATTCCTATATATCATTGACAATACACCATGAGCTACTCTTGCAGCCTGTCTGCACTGCTCAGAGAACTTCATATCTGCCTGCTTCATATCTACCTCCCCAGGTCCCTTTCATTCTCTACCACTGTCAGTGTAGTATCACAGAGTTGATATGTTGCTCTGGGGTTGCTGTTTCCCTATATGTAGTACTTTACATTTGTCAATGTTAAACTTCATTTGACACCTCTCAGCCCATCTGCTCAACCTTTCCATATCCTACTGCAGCAGCATAGCGTCAGTAGCATCCTTAACAACCCTGCCAACCTTTGTATCGTCTGCAAACTTGGATATTAAGCTTGATATACCATCATCAATATTATTTATAAATACAGAAAACAACAATGGACCCAACACAACCCTGAGGGACTCCACCAATAACATTAGTCCACGATGAGCAGTGTCCATTAATTACCACTCTCTGTCTTCTGCCACTCAATCATCCCTTTATCCATAGCAACAATTTGCCACAAATGCTACACTGCTCCAATTTATGCAGCAGCCTTCCATGTGCAACAGTATCAAAAGCCTTTCTAAGATCCAAGTGTATAATATCAAAGTTATTCCCTGCATCCAGTTCTTTTGTGACTGCATCATAGTATCCAATCAAATTGGTCAGACAAGACTTCCCCTTAACAAAACCATGCTGTGTCCGAGCTATAGCTGAAATCTTGTCTGGATGATCCTGCAGTGCTTCTTTAACCAGTGCCTCCATTAATTTTCCGGGAACAGAAGTTAAACTCACAGGTCTATAATTACTTGTGTCAGCCTTTGATCCTCCTTTGTGAATTGGGGTCACATTTGCACATCTCCAGTCTGTGGGTACCTCTCCTGAGTCCAAGGAAGCTCTCATAATTATGGCTAACGGATTGCTTACTTTCTTTGCCGCCTCCTTTAATACAAAGGGTACTAGGAAAATTTTGCAATATGACGCAACAATGAATCACAGGAAGCTGCTTGTTGCTGCATGTTGAGACATGTTCATACGTGCATAGTAGCCGCCGCGCCAAGTCGATGGGCTCAGTTATTCATTAGTAGTGAGAGTGTAAAGTGCTTGCGATGGCATCGTGGTCACAAAATGAGATAAGGACAGTTTTGCGGTATAATTTCGTGCGTGGTTTAACCATAGACCAGTGCTTAGAAGAAATGACTCTTGCACTAGATGATGATTGTCCACATCGTACAACGATATTCAGGTGGTATAGAGAATTCCAAAGGGGAAATTTCACTCTGGAGATTCTGAGAGGCCGGGAAGTCCACGAACGTCAGTTACGGCGGAAAACGTTACTGCTGTGAGGAAAATGCTTGACGAAAACAGGCGAGTGACCTACCAACAGATAGAGGATACTTTGGGCCTAAATGCACCAGCAATTCGTTCGATTCTGCAAGATCATTTGCACGTGAAGAAACTTTGTTCTCTCTGGGTGCCGCATCAACTGACTGAAGAGCAGATGACACGACGTGTGACTTGGTGCCGGGAGATGTTAAAAAAGTTTGATAAGGGACAATCTCGGTATGTGAACAACATCGTGACAGGTGACGAGACTTGGCTGTACTATTACGATCTACCGACCAAGGCTCAAAACAAAGTTTGGGTCTTTGATGATGACGACACACCCGTAATTGTCTGAAAATCCCGATCTGTAAAGAAGAAAATGATAGCTGTATTTTTCAAATCGAGTGGAATTGTGGAACGTGTCGTTTTGGACACGCAGAAGACAGTCACAGCTAAATGGTATACTGAACAATGCCTGCCTAAAGTCATCGGATCTATGAAGAACCTGCGGCCAAAGTCAAGAATGGACACCTGGTACCTCGATCACAATAATGCTCCAGCTCACCGTGCCAAAGCCTGCACCGAATATTTGACCACGACAGGACTGAAACTTCTCGAGCACCCTCCCTACAGTCCAGACCTTGCTCCCTGCGACTTTGCACTTTTCCCGCATGTGAAAATGAAGCTAAAAGGGAGGCGGTTTTCCAGTGATGAGGACCTTCTACGGGCTTGGGACAACGAGTGTGCTTTACTCCCTAGTGAAACTTGGCAGAACTGGTTTAAAGATTGGTTTCGGAGGATGGAGAGGTGTATTGAATGTAGAGGAAATTACTTTGAAAAAATTGAATAAACAAAGCTGTATTGCAAAACTTTCCTAGTACCCTTTGTACAACTGGACAGATCCCATTCACCCCAGGTGCCTTTCTTGTGTTTATCTTCAACAATTTCTCCTCCACTTTACTCTCAGTTATTACAAGATTCTCTAGCTTACTGCCAGAGTTAAATACACATCTGGCAGTTCCCTCGCTGAATAACTCCTCATGTCTGAATGTCGATGCAAAATATTAATTTATTTGTTAGCTACCTCAGCAGGATCATCAACAGTTGACCCATCGATATCAAGTGGACCAATCTGATTCATCCTCTTCCTGCTAGAGTTTACATAAGTAAAGAACTCTTTGATGTTTTTCTTTGCATCCCTTGCCAAAGATTTCTCGTTATCTGCCTTCGCCTGCCTAACCTCCTTTGTATCTTTGTTACAGATCAACTTGTATCTATCATAGCCTTCTGTGTCACGTGTTAATTTGTATGTATCCCATGCATTTTTCTTCTCTGCCATATGTCTTATTAGTTCATCTGACCTTCATTTAGGCCTAAACCTTGAACAATATTTCTTAGTTGGTATGTAAAGTCTAGTAGCTTCCAAGATAAGTTCTTTGAATGCTTCCCATTTTGAATTTGCTGTTGGTAACATCATCAGTTGGTCCCACTGTATAGAATTTAAATACTGCCTCAGTCCATCGTAGTCGCCTTTAGGAAAGCAATAACCTTTCCCTTTACCCCTAATGGTAGTTACCTCTTTGAGTAAATCCCACTTCAGCACACTGTAATCACTGCCACCTAGTGGTTCATTTATCTGCAGATTCTTAATGCATGAAGAATCACTACTGATAATCAAATCAAGAGTATTACTCCCTTTAGTTGCCTCCCGAACGAACATGCTGATCTAGAAAACAATCATCCAATAAATCCACAAAAGCATTGCTAGTGTGTGTGACCAGCCCCCAAATTCCAGTCAATATCTGGGAAATTAAAATCCCCCATTATAAGATTCTCTGATTTACTGGCCCACTCTATTTCCCTGTACAGTTTCTTATTATACTCATCAGAGTCATTAGGCCTATAGCACACTCCTACTCTCAATTTTGATCTCCCAATGCTTATGTCACACCAAACTGACTCGACGCTGCACTGTCCAGTGATGTCGACAGGCTTCACTTCCTTGGATTTTATGTATTTCTTAACTAATAGCATAACCCCTCCTCTCTTCCTATCCTGTCTATCCTTTCTGTAGACATTGTACTCCCCAAATTCCAGTTCTGCATTCCTTATATCTGTGTGACACCACGTCTCTGAAATCCCAACAATATCTGCCTTTGATGTTTTGAGCAATACCTCAAATTCATCAAATTTATTTTCTAAACTCCTAGCATTGGTGTACACGCAAGTATACATGCATCTGTTCTTTTTCTTAGCTACCCTAACACAACCCATGTGTTTACTTGTACCCCAATGATTCCCAGCATTCTCTGAAATATCCTGCATCTTATTTTCCAGGCTGCTGCTCATTCCCAAATTCCAGTTCTGCATTCCTTATATCTGTGTGACACCACGTCTCTGAAATCCCAACAATATCTGCCTTTGATGTTTTGTGCAATACCTCAAATTCATCAAATTTATTTTCTAAACTCCTAGCATTGGTGTACACGCAAGTATACATGCATCTGTTCTTTTTCTTAGCTACCCTAACACAACCCATGTGTTTACTTGTACCCCAATGATTCCCAGCAGTCTCTGAAATATCCTGCATCTTATTTTCCAGGCTGCTGCTCATTCCAATAGAAGCAGTGCAAGAATCACTTTCACCTCTGCCAGTGGCTACTGTTAATCTATTAGTCCTTGTATCCCCCCCCCAAGCTAGCAGTTTTCCGACCCACCTAAACACTGCCTCAATAGCATCAGCAAATATTCTTGCACCCTTTCTATTTAAGTGTATCCCATCCCTGTAGAAGCAGTCTCTCCTGTTAACAAGTACAGACTAGGCTGAAAAAAATTCTACCCCTTGGCCTTGCACAATTTTTCCAGGGCCGAATTGATCAACAGGGCTCTCATCATATACTCCCTCCTATCGTGTCTGGGCAGAATTGCAGACACTTTCAAATTCAACCCTAATTCACGGCTTTTTTTCAACAGTGACCTGTACTTGTTAAGTAATTCCGCCAGTCTCCTACTTTTAATATCATTAGTGCCAACGTGTACAACGATATCACCTTTTGTGCCCTTAAAAGATGATATCCGCTCTACAACGTCATCAACCTTTGCCCCTGGCAGACATACCCTGGTTCTTGTTAGAATACTGCCAGGATGTTTGAGTTACTACTATTTTATAAGCAAATGTATATAGTAACACTGCTTATTTGCATTCTTTTAGTCACCAGTGATAAAAAGATGCAAATCTCAAGAAAGTATAAATTCTAGGAAATGAAAACAAAAAAAATTGATATTTGCTTCCCTTTAATGCACTGAAAATAAACATGGCAAAAAAAATATTTAAAAAGAATTAAACTACTTTTAAGGAATACTCACATGCCATGTGTTTTTATATTTTAAATTTATATATTGTATATTAAAACACTAAAATTACTTTAGATTTTAAAGATGACGTGCACTCAGAATGGCTTTAAGGGGGTGAATCCAATATTTTCTTATCCTTCGCTTTTTTTGTTTCTGCATATGTAACAGACAACGTATCCTTATGTGATGGAACTGAATAAATTACCTTGCTGTTTCTTTTACTGTTTTCCTGAAGCTACTTTAATATTTCAACAGTTGGTAACTGTCCTGTAATTAAAATTAATGAAGACTGAAAAATGTTCTCCTATCTACAACTGATCCAATCAGTACTATTTACAATGCACAGATTCATCATCATCAGCCATTTTCAATCCACTGCAAGATGAAAAAGTCTCTCCAGCAACTTTCCAGTTCCTTCTGTTTTGAGCATGGCCATCCATTTACTACCCAAAAACTCATGAATTTCATCTATCCATCTCCGCCTTTGTCTTCCAGGTTTTCTTCTAGCTCCTCTTGGGTACCATTCTGTTATTTTCTTAGTCCATCTGTCATCATGTCTTCGAGCTATGTGTCCTGCCCAAGACCATTTTAGTTCTTTAGTTTTGATAAGAATGTCCTTTACTTGAGTTTGCTGCCTAATCCATGTGTTTCTCTTCTTATCTAACAGTCTGATTCCCAATATAATTCATTCCATTCTTTGCTGTGTAGTTCTCAGCTTCTCTTCCATTCTTTTGGTGAGTGCCCAAGTTTCGCTTCCATAAGTTATGGTGGGGAGTATACATTGGTTCATTATTTTACGTTTCAGACAAACTGGGATATTGCTCTTCAGTATGTGACTATGTTTCCTAAATGCTATCCATCCAAAATTTATTCTTCTCTTGACTTCCAGCCATTTATCATTATTACAGCTAATAACTTGTCCCAGATAAGTATATGACTCCACCTTTTCAATTACTGCTCCTTCAATCATTATTTCCCTTTCTGCGGCATGCTTGTTCATCATTACTTTTGTTTTAGCCATATTCATCTTTAGTCCAAAATGCTTACTAACTGTGCATAACTGATTAAGATTTTCCTCTAATTGTTTGGGATCGTGGCTTATGACCACAATGTCATCTGCAAATTGTAAGTGGTTTAGGTACTCTCCGTTCCCATTGACTCCTTTCTGTGACCAATCTAATCTTCTGAAAGCTTCCTCACAGATTATATCACCATTTCTTTGATATTTTACAGAAAATAATCTGTTTTTTGTAAAGCAGTTTTGATAAAGCACATCTTTGATTAAACTTGTCTTTTATTAGGATTTTTGCTACAATCAAGGAGAAAAACAGTTTTTAGTACTACTGTATTAATTATCTGTAGCTTGCTTTTAAACTGTGAATTATCCCTAAATACTTGCAACTGCTTTACAGTTGCAACTCACTTGCAACTGCATAAAGAAAAAAACTGCATTGCAATATTCTGCAAGTGCACATTCAGTGACTGTGAACACAAAGAACATTTTCAACCCAGATAATACAGGAATGCTTTATAATGGCCTGTCTAGAAAAAGCCTATGTGGAAAGGTCAGAGCTGTCATGGAGAGAAGCTGAGTAAATAGTAACTCAGTACTGCTAAATACTAATGCTGATGGAACAAAGAAACTTAGGTCTTTAGTTGTTATTAAATCTCAAATTTAATGTTTTTAAATATTTGAAATGTTTCATTTTATTTTCTTTAGTATTCAAGATGGTGATGATTCACAATATGTAATGTACTTGGGGAAGATTGCAACTGTAGATTCTTCAAATGAAATAGCTTTCAGTATAGCAACACCAAAAATTCAAGATTCACTTTTGGTTGAAGCCAAAAGGTAAGTATTTTACATGTACATTACCTCATATATTTTTTTCTATTATAAATGTAAAGCATAAAGTCCTTCTCTGAAGAATAATCAAAATGAGTTGTTAGAAGCAATTTATCTCATAATGTTATTAGTGGAGTTCCTCAGGGTTCAGTGTTGGGTCCATTGTTGTTTTCTGTATTTATAAATGATATTGATGATGGTATATCAAGCTTAATGTCCAAGTTTGCAGACGATACAAAGGTTGGCAGGGTTGTTAAGGACACTACTGATGCTATGCTGCTGCAACAGGATCTGGAAAGGTTGAGCAGATGGGCTGAGAGGTGGCAAATGAAGTTTAACATTGACAAATGTAAAGTACTACATATGGGAAACAGTAACCCCAGATCAACGTATCAACTCTGCGGTACTACGCTGACAGTGGTAGAGAATGAAAAGGACCTGGGGGTAATTGTGCAGGCAGATATGAAGTTCTCTGAGCAGTGCAGACGAGCTGCAAGAATAGCTCATGGTGTCTTGTCAATGATATACAGGAATTTTTCTAGCAGGGATAGGGATGTGATTATTCCCTTGTATAAGGCCACACCTTGAGTACTGTATACAGGTCTGGAGGCCTCATTTCAAGAAGGATGTAGAGCTGCTGGAACGAGTACAGAGAAGGGCAACAAGATTAATGAATGGAACAAAGGGTTGCTCTTGCGAAGAAAGGCTTAAGTTTTGCGAATTACAGGGTCTGGAGACTAGGCATCGGCGATGTGATCTGATAGAGGTGTATAAGGCTTTGAATGGCTTGAGCATGCTCAATGCCAATGGGATTCTTCCTCTTGCCCAGAATAATCACCTGAGAGGGCATAAATTCAAATTGAAGAAGGACGGATGTCGGATAGATGTGCGGAAATTTGCCTTTAGCCAGCGGGCAGTTGGTTTGTGGAATAGACTTCCATCGCTTGTTGTTGAAGTTGATAGCCTAAACAAATTTAAGGCTCAGCTGGACAGGTATTTCGAACGAACGGAGGGGTGAAATGGGAGTAGTATTTGTGTTTTTTTTTTTTTTTTTTGGCTGATGCTGAATAAGCTTGCTTTCTTGCATCATATGCCTCTACTAATTCTACTAATGCTAATGCTAGTAAGGTAACTGAGATTTTCCAAAAACATACAAATCCAGAGAATTAACTCTAGATATGTGTGCTTTCTGTGAGCACACAACTGAAAATAATAAAATAGAATATGTACTGCTACAAAAAAAAACAATTATGTACTGGCAAAAGGATAAGTATTGGTTCCATCTACAGGGCTCTGAGCCAAAATATTCTTCAATTTACAAGGGACTAATCATAAATTATTTTTTTTTAACCCCTTTAACTGCTTCCTTACAAAAGGCTCCCTTTTTTAAAAAACACAAAAGCAAATGACAGTTAACTGAGATACTATACATATATACATATATAGAATGCATAAAAATTTACAAGAAAATCTGATCTCATCTGAAACTTTCTGCTAGAATTGTGTGTATTTCTCATTGTACCTATTATTTAATGTGTACCTATCATTATTTACATTTCCACTGGATCTTCTGTGTTCACTAGCTCCAATTCTTCCTGCAGTCTTTCTGCTACTGCTGATGGAATTACTGATTAAGTAATTTAATCCCCACACTTCAACTAGGTTTATTACACAACTGCAGTTCAGAAAAATTTCACTACTATACCATATATTTTATGTTTCTTTCAAAATTCTCTCGATCTCCTTCGCTATTCCAAATGCTTGATTAGTTTTCCACATTTCTATGCAATGTTAAAACAACAGCCACCTTTCACTTTCATCACTTACATACTTCCTGTAAAAGATCAAGCAGTGAACTGCACCGGACCATTATCAACTGTATATTCCCTACTGCTATAGTAAGCATTTTCCCAACAAAACAAAGAATACACAAATCAGTGCTACAATTAACAATTCATTTTACATTAATATAATCTCTGATCATAATTCCAATAATACCATTTCTTTCTAAAGTTTATACTTTTATTATGAAACAAATTTACTTTTATTTCCATTGTTTATTTGCATTTCTGAAATGCTTCAATTTTTTATTTCATCAAATTCCAACAAAACTATTTCCCTTCTTCGATCAGCCCCGAAACAACTGCAGCACACATCAGCTAACCTTTGAACATCACATTATATATAATGAATTCTAAATGCACAAGAGTTTTGTACAGACTTGGCTATTCTTGAATAACTTCACATGACCTTTAATGATATATCGAGTATTTAAATACAGTAATAAAGATAAAATAAAATGAAAATCCCATCATTTTCAGTGAGCATTTTCAAGTTTCTGTGAAACACAAAAAAAAATTGAAAAGGAAGATAGTTAATGCTCAAAAACAATATCTTCTTTTTTGTTATTTAGGATATAATAACTGTACATTTACTTATTTTTATTTTTTTTTTAATTATTTGTTTTAATTTTAATGGTGACTCTCAAATACAAGGGTCTAAACTCATATCCTTTTCTTCTTAACCTTCAACTTGTATACAGTAATTTAGTACCACATGTTGGTTGAAAGTTAAGAAGACAGAAGATACTACCTGTGAACGTTGGCTTACCTTCTGACTTGAATTAGTTCTATGAGTTGGAGTTGAACTCTGAATGCATGGTGATATGATATCATAATATTTTCAAGCACGATCAATATTAAAAATGCAACTATCATACAGATAGTGTAGAAATATTATTTAGTACGTAGGTAACAGTATAAATAAAGAACAAAGTGAATCCTATTACAGTGAGTTGCCTGACTGTTGCATCTTGAATAAGAAAAATGAGAAATATGGAAAAAAGATAGCAGTGATGTGCAGTTACTTCTATGTGTAAATGTATTTAAGTCTTTGTGAATGTATGCCAGTTGGATGCCTTTACTGCCTCTTCCATTTAGTAGAAGATTGTCTGATATCTTTCCAAAGCAATAAGATTCCCTGGTAAGAGAACCTTATTCCCACAGTAAATGGAATTTTCTTGCTTGATAGGATATTTCCGCATCCATTGCTTCATTAATAAGTTTAATATTGATATTTTTCTGCTTCTTGCAAATTAAAGAAAACAGATAATTAGATTTATCATTTCCCTTCCATTAGTGAATCCAGCCTATAACTGTGATTTGTCTGTTAATATTTTGTTTTACAGTTGTATTCATTGCCTGTGATTAATTGTGACTGTTTCTTGTTGCCAAATTATAGAAAACAGATAATCAAACTTATCATCTTCCTTCCATGAGTGAATCCAGCCTATAACAATGAGGGGCTGTGAGTAAGTGTCTACCTTCACCTAGAAATATTCAAGTTAGAGATTTGAAACTTGGCAAATTTCATCATACTCTATATATATAGCTTCTACCTACTCTATGTAGAAGTTGCACATTTTTTTTAGGCTGTGATGTGTTGGAGAATCACCCCCTTTGGTTCTCCCTTGAACCACAGCACTCCTGCTACTTTGTGCCTGTTACTTTGCTGCTCTTGTCTGGGGCATGATATCCATTTAAATACAATTTAATTGATTAACAATGAAAATTAATAAGATTAATTAATTTGATTGATTAAATGACAATAGTACACTAAGCTAATAGATTCCTAAACGGTGATACATATTACACTATCTAGTTTTACGTTATACCTTATGCTAACTAGTTTTACATTATACCTTACACTATCAAGTTTGAGATATATGTTACACTATATCATAATGATCACAATGTTAACTTAGTATATCCTTAGTTAAATGCAAAAATATATATGCCCAACGAGCTACTTATTAATCACAATTAAAACCCTACTATTCCTCTTCACTACTGGTTATGTGCTACGATATTCATGCCAAAATACTGATAAAATAGTCATACGAGTAGTGAGTCGTAACTTAAGCTAAACTTGCACTAACTACCACTCTATAACTATAACAATGGTGGCAAAATTCAAATAATACAAAAGTTCCACGTATATTAAGTACAGTCAGTCCTCGTATAGCACAATAGTTGTGTTCCTAGAAACCCTCGTGCAATGCAATATAAACAACAGGCCCTATGGGAAAAATAGGGTTAGGTGCTGACGACCCAAGATTGAACACACATTTGTAATCAAAACATTACCAACACAATAAATAATCGAAATAAAATTACGTAAGTATTTTATTACGACTATTACATAATAAAATATTGCTAATGCTTTTACTTCTATCGTAAGCAAACTTGTTTTTTGTTTGATTTTCTATCCAAACAGATGACAACCGTTCCATCTCTTCCAATTCTTTGTGTCTTAATCTAATGGATTTTAATTGCACTTTGAGTTGTTCCTGCTATAAAAGTTTTTTATTTTCTCTGCATTCTTTGTAATTCTCGGCGTTGCCTCATTTAGGCCTGTAGCACGTGCAATATCACATGGTCTTTCATTTCGCTCAAAGCGTTTCACAATTTCATATTTTTTCTGTATTGACAGAGGCGGACTGGCCATAAGCCTTACCAAGAAACCACGGTGGTTTGGAGGCCGGTGTGATTTTGGCCATAAACGCTAGTATGAGGCCACTACAAATTTCCCCATGTAAGAATTTTTGACCCAGTCCACCTCTGTTTATCAATATTGCTTCTCTCTGAATCTGTAGTGTTTTTCACCAGATTGCTTCCTTTTCACACCTTTTAAGTATTTTACTCATATTTAGGGAATAAAGCACAATTACAAAATGAGGAGTCATGCTTGATACACATAAACAAAGCTGTGCGCATGTAGCAACTGAATAAACAACACCATAAAGGCAGAGACAACTCTACCTCACTAGCTCACATTTTACTAAAGCACATTTCTGGGGGTTACTACCATAAAACAATAAAAACAATTTCCAGTTTCATTCCTGCTAGTGGAATCTGTTATAAACTGGTAGTAAACTCGATCTAATTGCTTTTGAGATAGCTGTAATTTTACATTATTATGGTTAACTGCGTTTCCCCTTCACTGATATAAAAAACATAAATACATTTTCAGAATCTTCTCTTCATTCCTATTGTGTTGCGTTCAGTTGGGGTGATTCCGGTCCGACTGCCATTTCTTGTAAACACAAAGGCGAATCGTGCATAAGCGAATTCGGTTTGTGTTATATACGATATCGTTCCCCTATTTATAAATCGTGCGTGATCGAATTCACGTAGTGTAAACATGTGTTATACGAGGACTGACTGTAGTAACCTACAAAATCTCTAGAAAAATTAGAAATAAAATAACAAGCATGACCAGGACTATAAAGATACTTATAGAGCATGATTTAATATGTCAATAAAATGGCAAAAATTCTTCAAAAACGTATCGTTTCCTGGAGCTGAAAATTCTCTCACTGGTGCATAGATACTCTTGTCCACACACTAAATTAAAAGTATAATTTTTTCATGAATGAACACTTCAAATGTTTATTTTTACCCTAATCAAATACAAATGGATAAATGCTGTTGATAGTTTAGTATTCATACTAACAGTCCATCATACTGTACCATTCCCAAAAGCTATGCCAGCCCTTAACAAAATACAGATCACAGTGATCATGGAGAACACAGCTCACATCTTCTTGAGAGGCCTGCAGAATATGATGTGCCAGGTCAAAATTCTCTGTCATGTATGGCAATTAGTTGACTGGATTTATTACCTAATTGCCATATATGGATATATATAATCATCGATTGGTTCTAAGATAAATCAGTGGATTATTTAAAGAATTTTAGGTAGTGATGCTGTATATACGACCACAAGCTATAGCTTACTGAAGAAACTTTCTGATATCTCCCTGCAAGATTCAATCAGTTTCTCTGAGGCCATATTAAGTGTCTGTTTGTGTGGTATTAAAATACTCCTTGTTAGATATCAATTGGTGGAAAGTCATGCATAAAATTCAGTGGCATTACTGTAGAGCAAAACTTGATCCAGAAGAAGGACTACAAACAATGGAAATCAAAATGGCAACAAGGATGAGGATTGATCCATAATAGTAACAACTGTTAACGATTAGTTTTCGAAGATCAGAAAACTAGCGATTGTTTGTATCCAAAGCTTGGTGATAAGCCAAGTATATGAGTGACCTTGAGAGTAATGTTAGAATCCTGGGGACCTCTGGTCAGAGAAGTCTCTGAAAATGAGGGTTCCGAAGTGAAATTGGTGATGAGCTTAACAATGGAACTATATTTTTGTATTAGCATTTGTAAACCTATATTATAGAGCTAGAGAAAATAGTTTTAGTAGTAGTGGGTGGCAGAAGCAAGAAAACAAACTCATGTAGCATCAATCAGCCAAAAAAAAAATAAAAGCACTTCCTATTACACCTATCCATATCCTCCAGTAGTTTGTTTAGTTATTCCTTGAATTTATTCAAACCACCCACTGACTAAAAGCAAATGTCCACACATCTGTCCTGCAACCATCCTTCCTCAATTTCAATTTTTGCCCCCTCATGTGAGTAGTCTCAGCAAAAGGAAGAATGCCATCATTGTTTAGCTTACAATCCATTCTAGCCTTAAATGCCTCAATCAGATTTCCCCACAGGTTCCTAGTCTCCGAACACTGCAGTTTGCAGAACCGAAGCAATAGGAGCACCCATTTGTTCACTTCACCAGTCTGGTTGCTCTTCTCTGCACCCATTCCAGCAAATCTACATCCTTCCTAAAGTGCCTGCCAGATCTGTATACAGTACTCTAGATGATGCCTAACCATATCCTTGTACAAAGGGATAATCATCTCCTTATCCCTGCTAGCAAAGTTTCTGTATGTCATTGACAAAACTGCATGAGCTGCCATCTATCTATGCTGCTCAGAGAATTTAATATCTGACTGCACAATAACCCCTAGGTCTTTTTCATTTTCTGCTACCCTGAGTGTTGTACCACACAAGTTGATAAGTTCCACTGGGATTACTGCTATCCATATGTAGTACCTTGCATTTGTCAATGTTAAACTTCAACTGCCATTTCTCAGACCATCGACCTAATTTTCTTAGATCTTGTTACAGCAGCACACCGTGATTACTATCATTAACTGCCCTGCCAACCTTGTATCATCTGCAAACTTAGACATTAAGCCCAATGCTGGATATCATCATTCTTCTCTTTCTTGGTGATTCCTCTCTCTCTCTCTCTCTCTCTCTCTCTCTCTCTCTCTCTCTCTCTCTCTCTCTCTCACAGGGTAACTGGGGAATTTTTTTTTGGCTTGTGCAGCATAAGCCTCAGGCACCCAACACTGAACCCAGGGGGACTCGACAAATAACATTAGTCCACGAAGAGCATAACCACTCTCTTTGTTTTCCACTCAGCCTTTCCTTTATCCATAGCAATAACTTTCTCTTAATGTCGCATTACTCCAATATGTACAGCAGTCTGTCTTATATGTGCAATAGTATGAAAAGTCTTCCTGAAATCTAAGTATATGATATAAAAATTACTCTTTTCATCCAGTGTCTTGTCACTCTGTCATAGTATCCAATCAGATTGATCAAAAAAAAAAAGACCACCCCTTAACAAATCCATTCTGGTACTGCAGTATCAGTTGTCCCACTTATTAGCATTAGTAGTGGCATATGATGCAAGAAAGCAAGCTTATACAGCATCGGCCAGGAAAAAAAAAAACACCACTTTCCATTTTACCTATCCATTCCCTCCAGTAGTTTGTCTAGTTATTCCTTGAATTTATTTAAGCTAACAACTTTTTCCACTTTTTCTTTTCCACTTTCCTCTCAGTTATCACAAAATCATCCACTCCATCTTAAAATTTTACACACTTCTGTCATCACCATTCTTAAAAAATTCTGCATTTGCGAATGCAAATGCAAAATACCTATTGTTTGTCAGTAAGTTGAGCAGCTTCATCCACAGTTAAACCAATCTGATTCATCTCCTTCCTTTCTTCTGGTACTTAAATAAATAAATAAAGAAGACTTTGCATTCTTTGTCAGAGATTTCTTGTAATCTGCCTTTGTTTATCTAAGGAACAAAGGGGTGCTCTTACGAAGAAAGGCTTAAGTTTTGCGAATTACAGTGTCTGGAGACTAGGCACCAGTGAGGTGATCTGATAGAGGTGTACAAAGCCTTGAATGGTTTGAGCATGCTCAATGCTGATGGGATTCTTCCTCTTGCTCAGAATAATCACCTGAGAGGGCATAAGTTCAAATTGAGGAAAGACAGATGTAGGATAGATGTGCGGAAATTTGCCTTTAGCCAGCAGGTGGTTGGTAGGTGGAACAGACTTCCATCCCTTGTCGCGGAAGTTGATAGCCTAAATAAGTTTAAGGCTCAGCTAGACAGGTATTTCGAACGAACAGAGGGGTGAAGTGGAAGTGGTTATTTTTTATTTATTTTTTTTACTGTATTTTTTTTTTTGGCTGATGCTGCATAAGCTTGCTTTCTTGCATCAAATGCCTCTACTAATGCTAATGCTCCTTTGTGACTTGATTGCCGACTAGTTTATATCTACCATAGTCTTCTTTATCACCCGATAATTTATATGTATCCCATGATTCTTTTCCTCATGGGTCTCGTCATTACATCTGACATTGATTTAGGTTCAAGTCTTGAACAATATCTCTTAATTAGTATAAAAAACCTAGTGGCTTCTAAAATTACATCCATGAATGCTTCTCATTTAAAATTTGCCATTGGTAACTTCATCAGTTGCTCCCATCGCAGAGAAAAATTAGAAACCATCTGAGACTGCTATAGTAACCTTTACATCAAATACGTCAAAATATATGTTGTAATATACATCCAGGCCATCTGCAGGCCATGCCATGTGAATGTAGTATGGATGGGTCAGTCGGGTCTGTTATCTATGCGATGGCCAGATGAATGACCCATGGTATGTAATAATAATAATAAAAAAAGTGTGTATGCGCATGCATTGTGTGCTGTTTGTATTCAGAGTGCTGTCTGTATGAAAGAAGGAATGAATGTAAGTGGAAGGTGGGTAAATGCTGGTAAAGCTATTGTTCTATATGAATAAACATCAGAAGAAAAAAAAATGTTAAAATGTCCTGTTTGCATGTATGACTGACAGGTGTGTAAATGTGTGCAGAATTGGGAATGTATGTTGTGTACTCATGGTCAGGAGGGGAGGTGCCCCCCCCTCCTGACCATGACCACAGGGATGGCAACCATCTTTTGGAAATCTTCCATACTTTTCACCCAGTGGTACTAACCACCCTTATTCTGTGTCTGCCTCTTAACAGTCCCCCCAGCAAAGTTGGGTTGCCTCTACAGAGATACCCCCTCTGTCCCCTTGATTCTCCTTAAAGTAACTTTGCAACAAATTTTCCCACCACAAGTGAAAACAGAACAGATACATATAAAACGGTTGTAAAATGTATTAAAAGCGACAAAGTCCAGTCTTGTTTTCTGTATAGAAAGAAAGCAATAACAAGGATAGAATGTTGTTGTTGTGAAAATAGCAAATGACCTCAAACCCATAAATTTAATGAAACTGCATGCTTTGGAGTGACATGTTGGACAAACAACTTGTGTGATTGAAACCTGCTAATTTTGAGGCGACTGAAGTAGATGTTTTACTCTTCCTTGTCATTGTTTAATTCACTATCTGAACATCATCATCAGCCATTTTCAATCCACTGCAGGATGAAGGCCTCTCCAGCAACTTTCCAGTTTCTTCTGTTTTGAGCACTGGCCATCCATGTACTACCCAAAAATTCATGAATTTCATCTATCCATCTCCGCCAGGTTTTCTTCTAGCTCCTCTTGGGTACCATTCTGTTATTTTCTTAGTCCATCTGTCATCATGTCTTCGAGCTATGTGTCCTGCCCAAGACCATTTTAGTTCTTTAGTTTTGATAAGAATGTCCTTTACTTGAGTTTGCTGCCTAATCCATGTGTTTCTCTTCTTATCTAACAGTCTGATTCCCAATATAATTCGTTCCATTCTTCGCTGTGTAGTTCTTAGCTTCTCTTCCATTCTTTTGGTGAGTGCCCAAGTTTCACTTCCATAAGTCATGGTGGGGAGTATACATTGATTCATTATTTTACGTTTCAGACAAACTGGGATATTGCTCTTCAGTATGTGACTATATTTCCTGAATGCTATCCATCCAAAATTTATTCTTCTCTTGACTTCCAGCCATTTATCATTATTACAGCTAATAACTTGTCCCAGATAAGTATATGACTCCACCTTTTCAATTACTGCTCCTTCAATCATTATTTCCCTTTCCGTGGCATACTTTTTCATCATTACTTTTGTTTTAGCCATATTCATCTTTAGTCCGAAATCCTTACTAACTGTGCATAACTGATTAAGATTTTCCTCTAATTCTTTGGGATCATGGCTTATGACCACAACGTCATCTGCAAATCGTAAATAGTTTAGGTACTCTCCGTTCACATTGACTCCTTTCTGCGACCAGTCTAATCTTCTGAAAGCTTCCTCAAGGGCAGCAGTAAACAGCTTCGGAGATATTGTGTCTCCTTGTCGAACTCCTTTCTCGATTTTAAATTTGCTACTGTCTTTGTCTAGTCTAATAAAGGATGTAGCACTCTCATATATTTTCTTCAAAATCATAATATATGGAGTATCTATGCCTTGTCTTTCCAGTGCCCGAATCATTGCTTTATGCTGTATGGAGTCAAATGCCTTTTCATAATCCACAAATGCCAGGCATAATGGTGTTTTATATTCATTTGCTTTTTCCATTAGCTGTGATATTACGTGAAGGTGATCCATAGTTGAGAATCCTGTCCTAAAGCCAGCTTGCTCTTTCGGTTGATTCTCATCAAGTATTCTTTCTAATCTGTTAGTAATGACCCTTGTGAACAACTTGTAGATATGGGAAAACAAGCTAATTGGTCTATAATTTCCAATTTCTGATTTATCTCCTTTCTTATGCAGCAAAACTATGATTGCATTATTCCACTGCTTAGGCATCACACCTTTTCTAATGCACTTTGTGAAGAGCCTTGCCAGTTTTTGTGTTATGTCTCTTCCTCCCAATTTTAACAACTCTACAGTAACTTCATCTTCCCCCGGGGCTTTCCGATTCTTCATTTTCTTCAATGCATGTTCTACCTCATCAGGAAGAATATCGGGTATGTTGTATGTGTTGCTACTTTGCAATCCATGTTCCCACTGCTGGTGTCATTCCCTCGCTCCTTGTATAATTCTCTATAGTAGTCTTCTGCTATTTGAATTATGCCTTCTCTGCTGTTTATGAGTACACCATCGCTATTCTTCAGTTTCGGTATCATTTGTCTTTCTGTATTACTGCTCATGGCTGCTGATTTAAATCCTTTCTTTTCCCTTAATGCTTGTTCTACTTTTCTTGTGTTAAATCTTCTTATGTCCTCTCTGAGTCTCTTTCTAATGGCTTTGCATAACTCAGTATACTCAATTTTCTCCCTGTCAATGTTTTTCTTGCTCTTCATTTGTCGTCTTTGGTTCATCATGACAAGTGTTTCTTGACTAATTTTTTCTTCTTTGGATTTCTGTTTCCCTATATGTTTCTTGGGCTTTATCACTTTCAGAAAGTTGTAATATTCCTCGTCGATATCTTGGTCCTGAACAGTCTGCAGAAGCTCAAACTTGTTCTTAAGTTCCAGTACATACTGCTTTTTCTCCTCCTTCTGTTATTTCAAAGACCTTTGTATTATTTACTCGAGTCAGTTTTTTCCTTTCCTTTCCTACATCTATATCAAGTGTACATCTTACCATTCTGTGATCACTTCCAACATTTACCTTATTCAGGACGGTAACATCATTCACAATATATCTTCTGTTAGTGAGGATGAAGTCGATTTCATTAGTTGTTAATCCATTTGGACTCTTCCATGTCCACTTTCTGTTCACCCTTTTCTTGAAAAAAGTGTTCATTACTGACAGTCCTTGAGATTCTGCAAATTCCACAAGCCTTTCACCTCTTTCATTTCTTTCACCAATTCCAAAATTTCCTGTAGTTCCCCTTTCTGCGCTGTTTTGTCTTTTTCCAACCTTAGCATTGAAGTCTCCCATAATAATAGTGTAGTGGGTTTTCTGCTCATCTAGAAGACTCTCAATTTCAGTGTACATTTCTTCAACCTCTTCATCATCATGGCTCGATGTTGGTGCATAAACCATTATAATCTTTAGCTTGTACCTCTTAGAAATCTTGAATATTAGTCTTGACACTCTTGGTGATGTACTTTTGAATTCCAAAATGTTGTTTTTAAAATCTTTATGGACCAGAAATCCAACTCCACCTTCACTCCTTTCACTGTTTCCATTGGTGTACAGCAGATTTCCACTTGATAAACTTATAAGTGATTCATTTCTTCTTCTTGTTTCAGCTAAACCGATGATATTCCAATTCACATTTTCTAATTCCTTTTCCAGCTCTAATATCCTCTCTTCACCGATGAGCGATCGTACTGAACACCACGAACATACTGAACATCATGAGTGATCGTACTCTCTGAACACCACGAGATAATTGCTAATTACACGAAGGGTTCCTCCCACTGCATCAGTCACTTACAGAGAACGTCATCAACATATATGAAGATCAAAGGATCGTCGACAATTTAGATGTGTCTCATAGTAATAACTCATTCATAGTCCTTGCAGTTTTTTTTTCAGATAAACAAAAAAAAGGAAAAAAAAAAACAAATCTAAGGCATTAAAACAGCAACACTGACCATAGCTAGACTGTTATGTGACAAATTTATGTATTGTAAAATAAAACATATTGCCCAGCGACAACAGCGTACACACACAAAAAATGTAAAATTAATTCAACACTAGAATAAAATCATGTGATGTACACACTGTGTATATGTATATTTGGCACTGGTTTTGCTGAATATTTCACGACTGTCTTTTATTTGCTACTATTTCTATAAGCTTGGCACAGTCAAAACAATACTCGGATGGCCAGTCACTGTGCTGATATTTAAAAAAAAAAAAAAAAAATTCTCATTTATTAATGAAATTCGTTAATTGTCTTAGAAATAAATTTGTCTTCTAAATTTAGCGATCCCCTTTCAAGATCGGGTCCAATTGCAGCTGCATTGGAATAGTTACACCCAGAACAAAATCATTGGTTTATCTGGAGATTGTCTTTCAGTTAGCTCTTTGTACACTGAAAACCCCTTGAGGAAATAGAGAAGCGAAATGCCTCCTGTGTTTTCTTTATTTTCGAATTTTTGGTTAAGGGAGGATATATGCCCCCAACCCAAATATGCCCCTGTCCCTAACCTCGTGCAGCACACCAGTAATCTTTCTGCGGCACACCTGTTGGGAAGCTATGTAATATAGGTTACAGTTAATCCTTTAGCTCCTGGGCCCCCTTTTAGACCCCGGGCCCAGGTACGATGTACTCCCTGCACCCCCTCTCTCATAGGCCCTGACCTGCAGATTCTTAATGCATGTTAATCAGATTGTCCACTAACTGATTATGCCAGTCCTAATGTATGACATTTCCTGCCCAATAATAGCATTGGACAGAAATTTTCTTCTCATTTTGCTTTAAAGAAAAGGCTTGTGTGTACCCTGTATGCACAAAAGATGTTTTATTTTATGTGTAAATATCTTTCACACAAATCAAAACCATTTAAATTTTTAAAATCGAACAGCTTGAACTGAAGTTATGAAGATATAATATTTTATGCTCACACCTACTACTTACTCTACTGAATCAACATAGTGACTGCGCTAGCATCATATAGAAAGTGACGTCATTTACATTATTTCCGTCTTGCATTTTCGTTACCAATCGGTTTTACTTCAGTCTGAAAAATTTAATAGGTGCTGCCAAAGATGTTTTCACAACAAAAGTACAAAGATTTTGTGACATTTCAGTGATCCAAAGAGATAAGAAAAATGGCAGAATATGTTCTGCATTCATGGTGCCAAAGGAGATTACAGAACCTTGGCTCTAGCAATGATTTCAGCAATAGCAGAATCACTAGACCTCTTTCAATTGACACGTAATATCCAGTAAGTGACAAATTTAATTTTTCTTTAATACAATTTAGGAACTTATTGATTAAACCTCATATATTAAACACAGTTTTTCTGCATGATCATGTTTATATTTAAAATTATATATTTAAATTGAATTTCAATATTGTACTGATTTTTCAGCTCAAAGACACTGCTTATCAGAACTGTAGTTCACTATTCTGATTTGTCTGCTAATAAATATGAAGAAACATCAAAGAGACTGGAAACATTGACCCGTGAGGTAAATGCTAATATTAATGCTGTATGGCATCTGTTTTTTTTGCATGTTTTCACACTAATGTTATGAACCAAAAAAAAAAAAAGAAAAGAAAATTGTCTTTGCTGTGGAAAATGCTTCTTTTTCTACAGGGTGAATCAAAATTTGAACAACCCAAGTATCAATAATTAAAATTTATTAATTCTTTTACAATTAGATTATGCACTCAAATAAATTATAATAAATATTTGAAAACGTCTCTCAGCAATGCCACCGTTTCGTTGATGTGTGACAAGACACCCATCTTGCTAAAATCAACAATAATATTTGCCATTATTGAGTATTGTGATAACCTGGTATTATTAAATTCAAGTATTCATTTCCATCAACTTCATCAAAGAAGAGAAGTCCAACCACTCAGCAGTGTGAAAAGGCACATCACACTCCTGATTTTTGAAGATATAAGGTTTTTCAAGAAAGATGTGAGAATTTTCATAACTGTTTTCAGTATTGGTGAAAACCCTCAAGTGGAACTCAATGGGCATATATGAGAGTTTGAAAAGTCAGGTAGATGCCCTTGAAGGAATTAAAATGCAGGGCCCATCAAGCTCTCAGCTGCCCAACTCAATGCCAGAGCTCACTCTTGTGCATCAGGCAACACAACAGCAATCTTCAAGACAGTATGCACTGCTCCCACAGGAGCTAGTTATTGTCGGTGACTCTATTTTCACAGAAATGGGAAATATGTCATGCAAGAAGGGTAGGTGGAATAGAGTATGCCAGGGCCAAAAGTCAATGACAAAAGGTAGAAATTTTCATTTAGATCAATAAAGGAATGAAACCAACAACAATAATGCACATACATAATACTCATAATAGGTGTTTTAAAAGGCTGCCAACTGCATGAGAAATTTTTTTTTAATGCAGTTGGCAGCCTTGATCCCAGCAAGCATTGTAACAGTACAGCATTAAAATGGCAACTGTACAGGGGAAAGCAGTGTGCATGCTGTGGGATACCAAATCTCCAGTGACTGTAAAGAGACATTTTCAACAGGAATTCCAGAATGACCCACCTACAGAACAATCGATGAGATGATGGTTGAAACAGTTTCAAGAAACTGGCAGTGTGCTGCACCAGAAAGGAACAGGTAGACCTAGTGTATCTGCAGATAAAATTTCAGAAATTCAGGAAGTGTTTACCTGAAGTTCTATAAAATATATCTTCTGGGCAAGCCTGCAGCTGCAGGTTCCAGGAGCGACATTGCACAGAATGGTTTGCAAGAGATTGAAACTTTATGCTTAAAAAATGCAAGTCATTCAGGAAATTAAGCCTCACAAAAAACAAAAATGAGAGGAATTCACTGTTCACATTCTCAGCCATTTAGACAAAGATAAGCACTTTCTGGAAAATGTCGTTTTCAGTGATGAAGCAAAATTTCACCTGTGTGTTAGGGTTAACAGACAAAATTGTTGCTTATGAGGATCTGAAAATTCCCGCTCAGTTTATGAACATGAGCATGATAGTCCCAAGTAAACGTGTGATATGCACTGTCCTTCAGCCAAGTGATTGGGCTATTTTTCTTGTATAAAAAACATTGTGAAATCCAGGAATTACCTAGATATGCTCGAATTTGCTTCACTTTGACTGGAAGATATGTAGCCACATGTGTTCTTTGAGCAAGATGAGGCACCACCACCACCACCACCACCACCACTGGAGCATGCATGTGCGTGATTTCCTCGGTGAAAACTTTCATAACTGATGGATCAGCCAGGATGGTCCCACTTGTGGCCTTCTTGTTTCCCGGATATCACATCTGTGAATTTTCTTTGTATGGGCTATGTAAAGGAGATGGTACATGCAAAAAAAAAAAAAAAAAAAAAAAAGGTAACAGTGTCACAGATTTAAAAGACCAGATTGAACAGGCAGTGACCTCCATTTTTCAAGAGGTGCTTCAAAACACTTGGAAAGAAATTGGCTGCTGTCTTGACATTCTACATGCTACCAAGGTGCCCATGTGGAGGTTTATTTGATGTGCAGTGTGTGATAAGAAATCGTTTGAGTTGGTTTTTTAAGTTCAGCAAACTGTTTTACAATAACTATTACAATAAAATTTTAATTGAGCTTCATGATCAGGTGAGTAATTTATAGACACACTGGATTATTCGACTATAAACACACATCTGGAACACACCAGCATGGATGAGTTTGTGTAAGTGTGGCCTAAAAGTCGCCATTCTGCATAGAGGTACACACTATTGCTGCAATATGACTTTGTAAAAATTGCATGTGGTCATCAAAATGAAAAAAATCAGCTCTCATTTTGGGTTGTGAAATTTTGAATCACTCTCTACGCTATATGTCTGAATGATGTGTGATTATTAGTAGTAAAGTATGAGTCAGGCTTAAGTAAAAATATTTTACAAATGCTGTTTTAGCATACAGGTTGCCTTTCTCTATTTCAGGTTCCTCGTTTGCAGTTTCTATTTCTTACAGTTTTTCAGCTGTTGCAATCTTTTAAGCCCTTGAAAGCAATTATCAAATAACAGTACCATTTTGTTCTTTAGACTGAAATCGTAATGGAAACTATTTACTCTTTAACCTTGTGTGCACTATTAAATAAATGTAATATTTCTGAACATCCCTATTTATTGTCAGATAAATAGGGATGTTCAGAATCAGGCAACACAGCAGCAATCCTCAAAATAGTATGCACTGGTCCCACAGGAGCTAGTTATTGTCGGTGACTCTGTTGTCACAGAAATGGGAAATATGTTATCCAAGAAGGATAGGTGGAATAGGGTATGTCTGCCAGGAGCAAAAATCGATGACAATGTAGAGCGGATATCAGCTTTTAAAGGCACAAAAGGTGATATTGTTGTATATGTTGGCTCTAATGATATTGGAGATCTGAGGACTTACTTAACAAGTATAAGGCAGTGTTGGCAAAAAGTTGCAAGATAGGATTGAATTTGAAAGTGTCTACAATTCTTCCCAGACAATAAGAGGGAGTATATGTTTGAGAGCCTTGTCAGTCAGTTCAGCCCAGAAGAGAATGTGCAAGGCTCGTGGTGTAGAATTATAGAATTATACTCAGCGTGGTCTGTGCTTGTTAACAGGAGATACTTTTTTTTTTACGGGGATGAGATACACTTGAATAGGAGGGGGTGCGAGAATATTTGCTGATGCTATTGATGCCTGCTTTTCGTACCAACAAAGAAATACTATTCAAGGCTTAATGGACCTAAATGGATGTCAGATGAACTATTGAGACACGTGATAGAGAAGAAAAGGGCATGGGATGCATATAAATTATCAGAGATGCAGAAGCCTATGGTCAATATAAATTAGTGTGTAATCAAGTCACAAAGGAGATTTGTCAAGCTAAGGCAGATTATGAGAAGTCTCTGGCAAATAATGCAAAGAAAAACAGCAAAGACTTCCAGTTCTAATATTAACAGTAGAAGGAAGGGGTTGAATCACATTGGGCCACTTGATGTCTATGGGTTAACTGTTGATGACCTTGCAGACAAACTGAATGAGTATTTTGCATCTGCATTCACACATGAAGAATTCTTTAAGGAAGGGGATGCCAGAAGTTTATCAAACTCTAACAAGGAGTTAAATGGCTTTGTGATAATTGATAGGAAAGTTGAGGAGAAATTGTTGAGGATCGATAGAGAAAAGTCACCTGTGAGGATGGAATCTGAGCGCATCTTTGGATTCAGGCTGGGCGGGGTCCTTATGGAGTGGAGATGTGCAAATATATCCCTAATTCATTAAGGGGGATCAAAAGGCAACATGAGTAATTACAGACCTGTTAGTTTAATGTCAGTTCCATAGAAAATAATGGAATCACTGGTTAAAGAGGTAGTTAAGGACCATTTGAACAGGCATTGCAATTATACTGCAATCACAGCATGGATTTTTGAAGGGGCAGTCTTGAATAACCAATCTGATAGGTTACTATGATGCAGTGACCAAGGAACTGGATGTAAAAAAAAAAAATAATTTTGACATCATATACTTGGATTTCAGGAGGCTTGTGTAGCTATTGCACATAAAAAAAACTGTTGTACAAACTGGAGCAATGCAATGTAGCATTAAAGGCAAGATACTGCTATGGATAAAGGGATGGTTAAGTGAAAGAAGACAGAAAGTGGTTATCAATGGGCACTGCTCTTCATGGACTAATATTATTAGTAGAATTCCCAGGGTTCAGTTCTGGGTCCATTGTTGTTTTCAATATTTATCAGTGATATTGTGGAAGGTATATTAATGTCTAAGCTTGCAGATAATACGTTGGCAGGGTGATCATTGACAATCATCAGTATGGGCTACTGCAACAAGGTCTAGCAAAACTGAATCATTGGGCTGAGAAATGCCAGTTGAAATATAACATTGCACATGGGTAGCAGTAACTGCACATTAACTTACTGTGTATACTGCACTCAGGGTAGTGAAGAATAAAAAACTATCTGAGCAGTGCAGACATGCCATCAGGACAGCTCGTGGGGATTTGTCAGTGTTATACAGAAACTTTGCTAGCAGGGATAAGGAGATGATTATTCCTTTGTATAAGGCCATGGTTAGGCCTTATGTTAAGTACTGTATACAGATTTGGAGGCCTCACTTTAGGAAAGATGTAGATCTGCTGGAATGGGAGCTGAGAAGGATAACCAGATTGGTTAAAGGAATAAAAGGGTGCTCTTGCCTAGAAAGGCTTCATTTCTGCAAATTGCAGTGTCTCAAGACTAGGCACCTGCAGAGAAATCTGATTGAGGTGTTTAAGAGCCTTGAATAATTTGAGTATGCTGAATGTTAATAGTAGTCTTCGTAAAAAAGATAGGTGGAACAGGACCAGGGTATGTCTGCCAGGGGCAAAGGTTGATGACGTTGTACAGCGAATATCATCTTTTAAGGGCACAAAAGGTGATATAGTTGTACACATTGGCACTAATAATATTAAGAGTAGGAGACCGGCAGAATTACTTAACAAGTACAGGTCGCTGCTGAACAAAAGCCGAGAATTAGGGTTGAATTTGAAAGTGTCTGCAATTCTGCCCAGACATGATAGGAGGGAGTATATGATGAGCGCCTTGTCGATCAATTCGGCCCTGGAAAGATTGTGCAAGGCTCAAGGGGTAGAATTTTTTTCAGCCTGGACTGTACTTGTTAACAGGAGAGATTGCTTCTACAGGGATGGGATACACTTAAATAGAAAGGGTGCAAGAATATTTGCTGATGCTATCGAGGCAGTGTTAGGTGGGTCGGAAAACTGCTAGCTTGGGGGGAGACAAAGACCAATAGATTGACAGTAGCCACTGGCAGAGGTGAAAGAGATTCTTGCACAGCTTCTATTAGAATGAGCAGAAGCCTGAAAAACAAGATGCATGGTATTTCAGAGACTGCAGGGAGCCATTGCGGTACAAGTAAACACATGGGTTGTTTTAAGGTAGCTAAGAATAGAAACAGGTGCAGGTATACTTGTGTGTACACCAATGCTAGGAGTTTAGTAAATAAATTTGATGAATTTGAGGTATTGCTCAAAACATCAAAGGCAGATATTGTTGGGATATCAGAGACGTGGTGTCACACAGATATAAGGGATGCAGAACTGCAATTTGGGGAGTACAACGTCTACAGAAAGGATAGACAGGATAGGAAGGGGGGGGGGTTATGCTATTAGTTAAGAAACACATAAAAACCAAGGAAGTGAAGCCAGTCGACATCGCTGGACAGTGCAGTGTTGAGTCAGTTTGGTGTGACATAAGCATTGGGAGATCAAAATTGAGAGTAGGAGTGTGCTATAGGCCTAATGACTCTGATGAGTATAATAAGGAACTGTACAGGGAAATAGAATGGGCCAGTAAATCAGAGAGTCTTATAATGGGAGATTTTAATTTCCCATTGACTGGAATTTGGGGGCTGGTTACTCACGCACTAGCAGGGCTTTTGTGGATTTATTGGATGATTGTTTTCTACATCAGCATGTTCGAGAGGAAACTAGAGGGAGTAATACTCTTGATTTAATTATCAGCAGTGATTCTTCATGCATTAAGAATCTGCAGATAAATGAACCACTAGGTGGCAGTGATCACAGTGTGCTGAAGTGCGATTTACTCAAAGAGGTAACTACCATTAGGGGTAAAGGGAAGGGTTATTGCTTCCGTAAAGGCGACTACAATGGACTGAGACAGTATTTAAATTCTATACAGTGGGACCAACTGATGATGTTACCAACAGCAAATTCAAAATGGGAAGCATTCAAAGAACTTATCTTGGAAGCTACTAGGCTTTACATACCAACTAAGAAATATTGTTCAAGGTTTAGGCCAAAATGGATGTCAGATGAACTAATGAGGCATATGGCAGAGAAGAAAAATGCATGGGATACTTACAAATAAACACATGACACAGAAGCCTATGATAGATACAAGTTGATATGCAACCAAGTTACAAAGGAGGTTAGGCAGGCGAAGGCAGATTACGAGAAATCCTTGGCAAGGGATGCAAAGAAAAACAGCAAAGAGTTCTTTACTTATGTAAACTCTAGAAGGAAGGGGATGAATCAGATTAGTCCACTTGATATTGATGGGTCAACTGTTGATGATCCTGCTCAGGTAGCTAACAAACTAAATGAATATTTTGCATCGACATTCACACATGAGGAGTTATTCAGCAAGGGGAATGCCAGAGGTGTATTGAACTCTAGCAGTAAGCTACAGAATCTTGAAATAACTGGGAGTAAAGTGGAGCAGAAACTGTTGAAGATAAACACAAGAAAGGCACCCGGGGTGGATGGGATCTATCCAGTTCTATTAAAGGAGGCAGCAAAGGAAGTAAGCAAACCCTTAGCCATAATTATGAGAGCTTCCTTGGACTCAGGTGAGGTACCCATGGACTGGAAATGTGCAAATGTGACCCCAATTCACAAAGGAGGATCAAAGGCTGACACAAGTAATTATAGCTGTGAGTTTAACTTCTGTTCCAGGTAAATTAATGGAGGCACTAGTTAAAGAAGTACTGCAGGATCATTTAGACAAGACTTCAGTTATAGCTCGGACACAGCATGGTTTTGTTAAGGGGAAGTCTTGCCTGACCAATTTGATTGGATACTATGATGCAGTCACAAAAGAACTGGATGCAGGGAATAACTTTGATATTATATACTTGGATCTTAGAAAGGCTTTTGATACTGTTACACATGGAAGACTGCTGCACAAATTGGAGCAGTGTGACATTGGAGGCAAATTGCTGCTGTGGATAAAGGGGTGGCTGAGGGGGAGAAGACAGAGAGTGGTAATCAATGGACACTGCTCGTCATGGACTAATGTTATTAGTGGAGTCCCTCAGGGCTCAGTGTTGGGTCCAATATTGTTTTCTGTATTCATAAATGATATTTATGATGGTATATCAAGCTTAATGTCGAAGTTTGCAGACAATACAAAGGTAGGCAGGGTTGTCAAGGATACTACTGACACTATGCTGCTGCAACGGGATCTGGAAAGGTTGAGCAGATGGGCTGAGAGGTGGCAAATGAAGTTTAACATTGACAAATGTAAAGTACTTTTTACATTTGTACTTTTTACTTTTTAAAGTACTGGGGTTGCTGTTTCCCATGTGTACTTCACATGGAAAACAGCAACCCCAGAGCAACGTATCAACTCTGTGGTACTACACTGACAGTGGTAGAGAATGAAAGGTACTCGGGGGTGGTTGTGCAGGCAGATATGAAGTTCTCTGAGCAGTGCAGACGGGCTGCAGGAGTAGCTCATGGAGTATTGTCAATGATATACAGGAATTTTTCCAGCAGGGATAAGGAGGTGATTATTCCATTGTATAAGGCAATGGTCAGGCCACACCTAGAGTACTGTATACAGGTCTGGAGGCCTCATTTCAAGAAGGATGTAGCGCTGCTGGAACGAGTACAGAGAAGGGCAACAAGATTAGTGAATGGAACAAAGGGGTGCTCTTACGAAGAAAGGCTTAAGTTTTGCAAATTACAGTGTCTGGAGACTAGGCACCAGCGAGGTGATCTGATAGAGGTGTATAAAGCCTTGAATGGTTTAAGCATGCTCAATGCTGATGGGATTCTTCCTCAAGCTCAGAAAAATCACCTGAGAGGGCATAAATTCAAATTGAGGAAAGACAGATGTAGGATAGACGTGCGGAAATTTGCCTTTAGCCAGCGGATTGTTGGTTGGTGGAACAGACTTCCATCCCTTGTGGTGGAGGTTGATAGCCTAAATAAGTTTAAGGCTCAGCTGGACAGGTATTTTGAACGAACAGAGGGGTGAAGTGTAAGTGGGTTTTTTTTTTTTTCTTTTTTTTTTTTGGCTGATGCTGCATAAGCTTGCTTTCTTGCATCAAATGCCTCTACTAATGCTAATGCTAATGCTAGTCCACTTGCTGAGACTACACAAATGAGGGGACATAAATTCAAGTTAGTCGAGGAAGGATGGTTGTAGGATAGATGTGTGGAAGTTTGCCTTCAGCCAGCTGGTGGTTAATTGTTGTAACAGACTTCCACCTGTTGTTTTGGACGTGGATGGGTTGAATAAATTCAAAGAAAAACTAGACAAAACTTGGAGGATACAAATGGGTGAACTATTGGTTTTTTTTTTTTTTTTTTGTCTGATGCTATTTAAGCTTGCTTTCTTGCATGATTTGCCATTACTAATACTAATATTATATTGCAATATACAGGGTGTTTCAGTTAAACGTTTCAGAACTTCTAAGAGGGGTAGGGTACATCCTGACAACTCGAAATCATATAGCAATGTGGGGTCGGAAATGCTTTCCTGAAGCGGTGTTGTACACAGAAGCACCATAAAGAAAAGAGACCGTAAGTGAGAAATCGTTTTAATAATACATGAAAAGAAGCAAAAGGTACATGGATTAAAGTAAGTGTTCGAAGTTTCTTCCACGGGCTACAATGCACGCCTCACATCTCCGACGCATGGACATCTGAACATTCTGGAATACTCCAGGCAGCGTGTCCAGACACAGCAACCGGAGGATTATGCAACTCGTATTGCTTTCGCACAGTGGTACCTTGGAAAATGTGCTACAAATCCCCTTTTTCCTGCTGAAGTGTTGTTTTCCGATGAGGCATCCTTCACAAGGGAAGGAATTTTCAACACACATAACGACCATATCTGGGCGGTCGAGAACCCGCATGCAATACGACGTCGTGCAGCACAGATTCGATTTTCGGTCAATGTATGGGCCGGTATTATGGGAGATCACCTCATCGGACCTTACCTGTTACCG